>NW_025548673.1:0-93505 GCF_905237065.1 Salmo salar
CTCATGTTGACACACTATAGACTGACTGACACTCATGTTGACACACTATAGACTGACTGACACTCGTGTTGACACACTATAGACTGACTGACACTCGTGTTGACACACTATAGACTGACTGACACTCATGTTGACACACTATAGACTGACTGACACTCGTGTTGACACACTACAGACTGACTGACACTCGTGTTGACACACTATAGACTGACTGACACTCGTGTTGACACACTATAGACTGACTGACACTCATGTTGACACACTATAGACTGACTGACACTCGTGTTGACACACTATAGACTGACTGACACTCATGTTGACACACTATAGACTGACTGACACTCATGTTGACACACTATAGACTGACTGACACTCATGTTGACACACTACAGACTGACTGACACTCATGTTGACACACTACAGACTGACTGACACTCATGTTGACACACTATAGACTGACTGACACTCATGTTGACACACTATAGACTGACTGACACTCATGTTGACACACTATAGACTGACTGACACTCATGTTGACACACTATAGACTGACTGACACTCGTGTTGACACACTATAGACTGACTGACACTCGTGTTGACACACTATAGACTGACTGACACTCATGTTGACACACTATAGACTGACTGACACTCATGTTGACACACTATAGACTGACTGACACTCATGTTGACACACTATAGACTGACTGACACTCGTGTTGACACACTATAGACTGACTGACACTCATGTTGACACACTATAGACTGACTGACACTCGTGTTGACACACTATAGACTGACTGACACTCATGTTGACACACTACAGACTGACTGACACTCATGTTGACACACTATAGAGACTGACACTCATGTTGACACACTATAGACTGACTGACACTCATGTTGACACACTATAGACTGACTGACACTCATGTTGACACACTACAACTGACTGACACTCATGTTGACACACTATAGACTGACTGACACTCATGTTGACACACTACAGACTGACTGACACTCATGTTGACACACTATAGACTGACTGACACTCATGTTGACACACTAAAGACTGACTGACACTCATGTTGACACACTATAGACTGACTGACACTCGTGTTGACACACTATAGACTGACTGACACTCGTGTTGACACACTATAGACTGACTGACACTCATGTTGACACACTATAGACTGACTGACACTCATGTTGACACACTACAGACTGACTGACACTCATGTTGACACACTACAGACTGACTGACACTCATGTTGACACACTACAGACTGACTGACACTCATGTTGACACACTATAGACTGACTGACACTCGTGTTGACACACTATAGACTGACTGACACTCATGTTGACACACTATAGACTGACTGACACTCGTGTTGACACACTACAGACTGACTGACACTCATGTTGACACACTACAGACTGACTGACACTCATGTTGACACACTACAGACTGACACTCATGTTGACACACTATAGACTGACTGACACTCATGTTGACACACTATAGACTGACTGACACTCATGTTGACACACTATAGACTGACTGACACTCGTGTTGACACACTATAGACTGACTGACACTCATGTTGACACACTATAGATGACTGACACTCGTGTTGACACACTATAGACTGACTGACACTCATGTTGACACACTATAGACTGACTGACACTCATGTTGACACACTATAGACTGACTGACACTCGTGTTGACACACTATAGACTGACTGACACTCATGTTGACACACTATAGACTGACTGACACTCATGTTGACACACTATAGACTGACTGACACTCATGTTGACACACTATAGACTGACTGACACTCATGTTGACACACTATAGACTGACTGACACTCATGTTGACACACTACAGACTGACTGACACTCATGTTGACACACTACAGACTGACTGACACTCATGTTGACACACTACAGACTGACTGACACTCATGTTGACACACTATAGACTGACTGACACTCGTGTTGACACACTATAGACTGACTGACACTCATGTTGACACACTATAGACTGACTGACACTCATGTTGACACACTATAGACTGACTGACACTCATGTTGACACACTACAGACTGACTGACACTCATGTTGACACACTACAGACTGACTGACACTCATGTTGACACACTATAGACTGACTGACACTCGTGTTGACACATTATAGACTGACTGACACTCATGTTGACACACATAGACTGACACTCATGTTGACACACTATAGACTGACTGACACTCGTGTTGACACACTATAGACTGACTGACACTCATGTTGACACACTATAGACTGACTGACACTCATGTTGACACACTATAGACTGACTGACACTCATGTTGACACACTACAGACTGACTGACACTCATGTTGACACACTATAGACTCTGACACTCATGTTGACACACTATAGACTGACTGACACTCATGTTGACACACTATAGACTGACTGACACTCATGTTGACACACTACAGACTGACACTCATGTTGACACACTATAGACTGACACTCATGTTGACACACTACAGACTGACTGACACTCATGTTGACACACTATAGACTGACACTCGTGTTGACACACTATAGACTGACTGACACTCGTGTTGACACACTATAGACTGACTGACACTCATGTTGACACACTATAGACTGACTGACACTCATGTTGACACACTACAGACTGACTGACACTCATGTTGACACACTACAGACTGACTGACACTCATGTTGACACACTACAGACTGACACTCATGTTGACACACTATAGACTGACACTCATGTTGACACACTATAGACTGACTGACACTCATGTTGACACACTATAGACTGACTGACACTCATGTTGACACTATAGACTGACTGACACTCATGTTGACACACTACAGACTGACTGACACTCATGTTGACACATTATAGACTGACTGACACTCATGTTGACACACTATAAACTGACTGACACTGATGTTGACACACTACAGACTGACTGACACTCATGTTGACACACTATAGACTGACTGACACTCATGTTGACACACTATAGACTGACTGACACTCATGTTGACACACTATAGACTGACTGACACTCATGTTGACACACTATAGACTGACTGACACTCATGTTGACACACTATAGACTGACTGACACTCATGTTGACACACTACAGACTGACTGACACTCATGTTGACACACTACAGACTGACTGACACTCGTGTTGACACACTATAGACTGACTGACACTCATGTTGACACACTATAGACTGACTGACACTCATGTTGACACACTATAGACTGACTGACACTCATGTTGACACACTACAGACTGACTGACACTCATGTTGACACACTACAGACTGACTGACACTCATGTTGACACACTATAGACTGACTGACACTCATGTTGACACACTATAGACTGACTGACACTCGTGTTGACACACTATAGACTGACACTCAAGTTGACACACTATAGACAGACACTCATGTTGACACACTATAGACTGACACTCATGTTGACACACTATAGACTGACTGACACTCGTGTTGACACACTACAGACTGACTGACACTCGTGTTGACACACTATAGACTGACACTCGTGTTGACACATTATAGACTGACTGACACTCATGTTGACACACATAGACTGACACTCATGTTGACACACTATAGACTGACTGACACTCATGTTGACACACTATAGACTGACTGACACTCATGTTGACACACTATAGACTGACTGACACTCATGTTGACACACTACAGACTGACTGACACTCATGTTGACACACTATAGACTGACACTCATGTTGACACACTATAGACTGACTGACACTCATGTTGACACACTACAGACTGACTGACACTCATGTTGACACACTACAGACTGACACTCATGTTGACACACTATAGACTGACACTCATGTTGACACACTACAGACTGACTGACACTCATGTTGACACACTATAGGACTGACACTCGTGTTGACACACTATAGACTGACTGACACTCATGTTGACACACTATAGACTGACTGACACTCATGTTGACACACTATAGACTGACTGACACTCATGTTGACACACTATAGACTGACTGACACTCATGTTGACACACTACAGACTGACTGACACTCATGTTGACACACTACAGACTGACTGACACTCATGTTGACACACTATAGACTGACTGACACTCGTGTTGACACACTATAGACTGACTGACACTCATGTTGACACACTACAGACTGACTGACACTCATGTTGACACACTATAGACTGACTGACACTCGTGTTGACACACTATAGACTGACTGACACTCATGTTGACACACTATAGACTGACTGACACTCATGTTGACACACTATAGACTGACTGACACTCATGTTGACACACTATAGACTGACTGACACTCATGTTGACACACTACAGACTGACTGACACTCATGTTGACACACTATAAGACTGACACTCATGTTGACACACTATAGACTGACTGACACTCGTGTTGACACACTATAGACTGACTGACACTCATGTTGACACACTATAGACTGACTGACACTCGTGTTGACACACTATAACTGACTGACACTCATGTTGACACACTATAGACGACTGACACTCATGTTGACACACTATAGACTGACTGACACTCATGTTGACACACTATAGACTGACTGACACTCGTGTTGACACACTACAGACTGACTGACACTCATGTTGACACACTACAGACTGACTGACACTCATGTTGACACACTATAGACTGACACTCGTGTTGACACATTATAGACTGACTGACACTCATGTTGACACACTATAGACTGACACTCATGTTGACACACTATAGACTGACTGACACTCATGTTGACACACTATAGACTGACTGACACTCATGTTGACACACTATAGACTGACTGACACTCATGTTGACACACTACAGACTGACTGACACTCATGTTGACACACTACAGACTGACTGACACTCATGTTGACACACTATAGACTGACACTCATGTTGACACACTATAGACTGACTGACACTCATGTTGACACACTACAGACTGACTGACACTCATGTTGACACACTACAGACTGACACTCATGTTGACACACTATAGACTGACACTCATGTTGACACACTACAGACTGACTGACACTCATGTTGACACACTATAGACTGACACTCGTGTTGACACACTATAGACTGACTGACACTCATGTTGACACACTATAGACTGACACTCGTGTTGACACACTATAGACTGACTGACACTCATGTTGACACACTATAGACTGACTGACACTCATGTTGACACACTATAGACTGACTGACACTCATGTTGACACACTATAGACTGACTGACACTCATGTTGACACACTACAGACTGACTGACACTCATGTTGACACACTACAGACTGACTGACACTCATGTTGACACACTATAGACTGACTGACACTCGTGTTGACACACTATAGACTGACTGACACTCGTGTTGACACACTACAGACTGACTGACACTCATGTTGACACACTATAGACTGACTGACACTCATGTTGACACACTATAGACTGACTGACACTCATGTTGACACACATAGACTGACACTCATGTTGACACACTATAGACTGACTGACACTCATGTTGACACACTATAGACTGACTGACACTCATGTTGACACACTATAGACTGACTGACACTCATGTTGACACACTACAGACTGACTGACACTCATGTTGACACACTATAGAGACTGACACTCATGTTGACACACTATAGACTGACTGACACTCGTGTTGACACACTATAGACTGACTGACACTCATGTTGACACACTATAGACTGACTGACACTTGTGTTGACCACTATAGACTGACACTCATGTTGACACACTATAGACTGACACTCATGTTGACACACTATAGACTGACTGACACTCGTGTTGACACACTATAGACTGACTGACACTCATGTTGACACACTACAGACTGACTGACACTCATGTTGACACACTACAGACTGACTGACACTCGTGTTGACACACTATAGACTGACACTCGTGTTGACACATTATAGACTGACTGACACTCATGTTGACACACTATAGACTGACACTCATGTTGACACACTATAGACTGACTGACACTCATGTTGACACACTATAGACTGACTGACACTCATGTTGACACACTATAGACTGACTGACACTCATGTTGACACACTACAGACTGACTGACACTCATGTTGACACACTACAGACTGACTGACACTCATGTTGACACACTATAAGACTGACACTCATGTTGACACACTATAGACTGACTGACACTCGTGTTGACACACTACAGACTGACTGACACTCATGTTGACACACTACAGACTGACACTCATGTTGACACACTATAGACTGACACTCATGTTGACACACTACAGACTGACTGACACTCATGTTGACACACTATAGACTGACACTCGTGTTGACACACTATAGACTGACTGACACTCATGTTGACACACTATAGACTGACTGACACTCGTGTTAACACACTATAGACTGACTGACACTCATGTTGACACACTATAGACTGACTGACACTCATGTTGACACACTATAGACTGACTGACACTCATGTTGACACACTATAGACTGACTGACACTCATGTTGACACACTATAGACTGACTGACACTCATGTTGACACACTACAGACTGACTGACACTCATGTTGACACACTATAGACTGACTGACACTCATGTTGACACACTATAGACTGACTGACACTCATGTTGACACACTACAGACTGACTGACACTCATGTTGACACACTATAGACTGACTGACACTCATGTTGACACACTATAGACTGACTGACACTCATGTTGACACACTACAGACTGACTGACACTCATGTTGACACACTATAGACTGACTGACACTCATGTTGACACACTATAGACTGACTGACACTCATGTTGACACACTATAGACTGACTGACACTCGTGTTGACACACTATAGACTGACTGACACTCATGTTGACACACATAGACTGACACTCATGTTGACACACTATAGACTGACTGACACTCATGTTGACACACTATAGACTGACTGACACTCATGTTGACACACTACAGACTGACTGACACTCATGTTGACACACTATAGACTGACTGACACTCATGTTGACACACTACAGACTGACTGACACTCATGTTGACACACTATAGACTGACTGACACTCGTGTTGACACACTATAGACTGACTGACACTCGTGTTGACACACTATAGACTGACTGACACTCATGTTGACACACTATAGACTGACTGACACTCGTGTTGACACACTATAGACTGACTGACACTCATGTTGACACACTATAGACTGACTGACACTTATGTTGACACACTATACGACTGACACTCATGTTGACACACTATAGACTGACTGACACTCATGTTGACACACTATAGACTGACTGACACTCATGTTGACACACTATAGACTGACTGACACTCATGTTGACACACTATAGACTGACACTCATGTTGACACACTATAGACTGACTGACACTCGTGTTGACACACTACAGACTGACTGACACTCGTGTTGACACACTACAGACTGACTGACACTCGTGTTGACACACTATAGACTGACACTCGTGTTGACACATTATAGACTGACTGACACTCATGTTGACACACATAGACTGACACTCATGTTGACACACTATAGACTGACTGACACTCATGTTGACACACTATAGACTGACTGACACTCATGTTGACACACTATAGACTGACTGACACTCATGTTGACACACTACAGACTGACTGACACTCATGTTGACACACTATAGACTGACTGACACTCATGTTGACACACTATAGACTGACACTCATGTTGACACACTATAGACTGACTGACACTCATGTTGACACACTACAGACTGACTGACACTCATGTTGACACACTACAGACTGACACTCATGTTGACACACTATAGACTACTGACACTCATGTTGACACACTACAGACTGACTGACACTCATGTTGACACACTATAGACTGACACTCATGTTGACACACTATAGACTGACTGACACTCATGTTGACACACTATAGACTGACACTCGTGTTGACACACTATAGACTGACTGACACTCATGTTGACACACTATAGACTGACTGACACTCATGTTGACACACTATAGACTGACTGACACTCATGTTGACACACTATAGACTGACTGACACTCATGTTGACACACTATAGACTGACTGACACTCATGTTGACACACTATAGACTGACTGACACTCATGTTGACACACTATAGACTGACTGACACTTGTGTTGACACACTATAGACTGACTGACACTCGTGTTGACACACTACAGACTGACTGACACTCATGTTGACACACTATAGACTGACTGACACTCATGTTGACACACTATAGACTGACTGACACTCATGTTGACACACTATAGACTGACTGACACTCATGTTGACACACTATAGACTGACTGACACTCATGTTGACACACTATAGACTGACTGACACTCATGTTGACACACTATAGACTGACTGACACTCATGTTGACACACTATAGACTGACTGACACTCATGTTGACACACTATAGACTGACTGACACTCATGTTGACACACTATAGACTGACTGACACTCGTGTTGACACACTATAGACTGACTGACACTCATGTTGACACACTATAGACTGACTGACACTTGTGTTGACACACTATAGACTGACACTCATGTTGACACACTATAGACTGACACTCATGTTGACACACTATAGACTGACTGACACTCGTGTTGACACACTTTAGACTGACTGACACTCATGTTGACACACTACAGACTGACTGACCCTCATGTTGACACACTACAGACTGACTGACACTCGTGTTGACACACTATAGACTGACTGACACTCGTGTTGACACACTATAAGACTGACACTCATGTTGACACACTATAGACTGACTGACACTCATGTTGACACACTATAGACTGACTGACACTCATGTTGACACACTATAGACTGACTGACACTCATGTTGACACACTATAGACTGACTGACACTCATGTTGACACACTACAGACTGACTGACACTCATGTTGACACACTACAGACTGACTGACACTCATGTTGACACACTATAAGACTGACACTCATGTTGACACACTATAGACTGACTGACACTCATGTTGACACACTACAGACTGACTGACACTCATGTTGACACACTACAGACTGACACTCATGTTGACACACTATAGACTGACACTCATGTTGACACACTACAGACTGACTGACACTCATGTTGACACACTATATGACTGACACTCGTGTTGACACACTATAGACTGACTGACACTCATGTTGACACACTATAGACTGACTGACACTCGTGTTAACACACTATAGACTGACTGACACTCATGTTGACACACTATAGACTGACTGACACTCATGTTGACACACTACAGACTGACTGACACTCATGTTGACACACTACAGACTGACTGACACTCATGTTGACACACTACAGACTGACTGACACTCATGTTGACACACTATAGACTGACTGACACTCATGTTGACACACTATAGACTGACTGACACTTGTGTTGACACACTATAGACTGACTGACACTCGTGTTGACACACTACAGACTGACTGACACTCATGTTGACACACTATAGACTGACTGACACTCATGTTGACACACTATAGACTGACTGACACTCATGTTGACACACTATAGACTGACTGACACTTGTGTTGACACACTATAGACTGACACTCATGTTGACACACTATAGACTGACACTCATGTTGACACACTATAGACTGACTGACACTCGTGTTGACACACTATAGACTGACTGACACTCGTGTTGACACACTACAGACTGACTGACACTCGTGTTGACACACTACAGACTGACTGACACTCATGTTGACACACTACAGACTGACTGACACTCATGTTGACACACTATAGACTGACTGACACTCGTGTTGACACACTATAGACTGACTGACACTCATGTTGACACACTACAGACTGACTGACACTCATGTTGACACACTATAGACTGACTGACACTCATGTTGACACACTATAGACTGACTGACACTCATGTTGACACACTATAGACTGACTGACACTTGTGTTGACACACTATAGACTGACACTCATGTTGACACACTATAGACTGACACTCATGTTGACACACTATAGACTGACTGACACTCGTGTTGACACACTATAGACTGACTGACACTCATGTTGACACACTATAGACTGACACTCATGTTGACACACTATAGACTGACTGACACTCATGTTGACACACTATAGACTGACTGACACTCATGTTGACACACTATAGACTGACTGACACTCATGTTGACACACTATAGACTGACTGACACTCATGTTGACACACTACAGACTGACTGACACTCGTGTTGACACACTATAGACTGACTGACACTCATGTTGACACACTATAGACTGACTGACACTCATGTTGACACACTATAGACTGACTGACACTCATGTTGACACACTATAGACTGACTGACACTCATGTTGACACACTATAGACTGACTGACACTCATGTTGACACACTATAGACTGACTGACACTCATGTTGACACACTACAGACTGACTGACACTCATGTTGACACACTATAGACTGACTGACACTCATGTTGACACACTATAGACTGACTGACACTCATGTTGACACACTATAGACTGACTGACACTCATGTTGACACACTACAGACTGACTGACACTCATGTTGACACACTATAGACTGACTGACACTCATGTTGACACACTATAGACTGACTGACACTCATGTTGACACACTATAGACTGACTGACACTCATGTTGACACACTATAGACTGACACTCATGTTGACACACTATAGACTACTGACACTCATGTTGACACACTATAGACTGACTGACACTCATGTTGACACACTATAGACTGACTGACACTCATGTTGACACACTATAGACTGACTGACACTCATGTTGACACACTATAGACTGACTGACACTCATGTTGACACACTATAGACTGACTGACACTCATGTTGACACACTATAGACTGACTGACACTCATGTTGACACACTATAGACTGACTGACACTCATGTTGACACACTATAGACTGACTGACACTCATGTTGACACACTATAGACTGACTGACACTCATGTTGACACACTATAGACTGACTGACACTCGTGTTGACACATTATAGACTGACTGACACTCATGTTGACACACTATAGACTGACTGACACTCATGTTGACACACTATAGACTGACTGACACTCATGTTGACACACTACAGACTGACTGACACTCATGTTGACACACTACAGACTGACTGACACTCATGTTGACACACTATAGACTGACTGACACTCGTGTTGACACATTATAGACTGACTGACACTCATGTTGACACACATAGACTGACACTCATGTTGACACACTATAGACTGACTGACACTCATGTTGACACACTATAGACTGACTGACACTCATGTTGACACACTATAGACTGACTGACACTCATGTTGACACACTATAGACTGACTGACACTCATGTTGACACACTACAGACTGACTGACACTCATGTTGACACACTATAGACTGACACTCATGTTGACACACTATAGACTGACTGACACTCATGTTGACACACTACAGACTGACTGACACTCATGTTGACACACTACAGACTGACACTCATGTTGACACACTATAGACTGACACTCATGTTGACACACTACAGACTGACTGACACTCATGTTGACACACTATAGACTGACACTCGTGTTGACACACTATAGACTGACTGACACTCATGTTGACACACTATAGACTGACTGACACTCATGTTGACACACTATAGACTGACTGACACTCATGTTGACACACTATAGACTGACTGACACTCATGTTGACACACTATAGACTGACTGACACTCATGTTGACACACTATAGACTGACACTCGTGTTGACACACTATAGATGACTGACACTCATGTTGACACACTATAGACTGACTGACACTCATGTTGACACACTATAGACTGACTGACACTCATGTTGACACTATAGACTGACTGACACTCATGTTGACACACTACAGACTGACTGACACTCATGTTGACACATTATAGACTGACTGACACTCATGTTGACACACTATAAACTGACTGACACTCATGTTGACACACTATAGACTGACTGACACTCATGTTGACACACTATAGACTGACTGACACTCATGTTGACACACTATAGACTGACTGACACTCATGTTGACACACTATAGACTGACTGACACTCATGTTGACACACTATAGACTGACTGACACTCATGTTGACACACTATAGACTGACTGACACTCATGTTGACACACTATAGACTGACTGACACTCATGTTGACACACTACAGACTGACTGACACTCATGTTGACACACTATAGACTGACTGACACTCATGTTGACACACTACAGACTGACTGACACTCATGTTGACACTATAGACTGACTGACACTCATGTTGACACTATAGACTGACTGACACTCATGTTGACACACTACAGACTGACTGACACTCATGTTGACACACTACAGACTGACTGACACTCATGTTGATACACTACAGACTGACTGACACTCATGTTGACACACTATAGACTGACTGACACTTGTGTTGACACACTATAGACTGACACTCATGTTGACACACTATAGACTGACTGACACTCATGTTGACAAACTATAGACTGACTGACACTCGTGTTGACACACTATAGACTGACTGACACTCGTGTTGACACACTACAGACTGACTGACCCTCGTGTTGACACACTATAGACTGACACTCGTGTTGACACATTATAGACTGACTGACACTCATGTTGACACACATAGACTGACACTCATGTTGACACACTATAGACTGACTGACACTCATGTTGACACACTATAGACTGACTGACACTCATGTTGACACACTACAGACTGACTGACACTCATGTTGACACACTACAGACTGACTGACACTCATGTTGACACACTATAGACTGACACTCATGTTGACACACTATAGACTGACTGACACTCATGTTGACACACTACAGACTGACTGACACTCATGTTGACACACTACAGACTGACACTCATGTTGACACACTATAGACTGACACTCATGTTGACACACTACAGACTGACTGACACTCATGTTGACACACTATAAGACTGACACTCGTGTTGACACACTATAGACTGACTGACACTCATGTTGACACACTATAGACTGACTGACACTCATGTTGACACACTATAGACTGACTGACACTCATGTTGACACACTATAGACTGACTGACACTCATGTTGACACACTACAGACTGACTGACACTCATGTTGACACACTACAGACTGACTGACACTCATGTTGACACACTATAGACTGACTGACACTCGTGTTGACACACTATAGACTGACTGACACTCATGTTGACACACTACAGACTGACTGACACTCATGTTGACACACTATAGACTGACTGACACTCGTGTTGACACACTATAGACTGACTGACACTCATGTTGACACACTATAGACTGACTGACACTCATGTTGACACACTATAGACTGACTGACACTCATGTTGACACACTATAGACTGACTGACACTCATGTTGACACACTACAGACTGACTGACACTCATGTTGACACACTATAGACTGACACTCATGTTGACACACTATAGACTGACTGACACTCGTGTTGACACACTATAGACTGACTGACACTCATGTTGACACACTATAGACTGACTGACACTCGTGTTGACCACTATAGACTGACACTCATGTTGACACACTATAGATGACTGACACTCATGTTGACACACTATAGACTGACTGACACTCGTGTTGACACACTATAGACTGACTGACACTCATGTTGACACACTACAGACTGACTGACACTCATGTTGACACACTACAGACTGACTGACACTCGTGTTGACACACTATAGAGACTGACACTCGTGTTGACACATTATAGACTGACTGACACTCATGTTGACACACTATAGACTGACACTCGTGTTGACACACTATAGACTGACTGACACTCATGTTGACACACTATAGACTGACTGACACTCATGTTGACACACTATAGACTGACTGACACTCATGTTGACACACTACAGACTGACTGACACTCATGTTGACACACTATAGACTGACTGACACTCATGTTGACACACTATAGACTGACACTCATGTTGACACACTATAGACTGACTGACACTCATGTTGACACACTACAGACTGACTGACACTCATGTTGACACACTACAGACTGACACTCATGTTGACACACTATAGACTGACACTCATGTTGACACACTACAGACTGACTGACACTCATGTTGACACACTATAGACTGACACTCGTGTTGACACACTATAGACTGACTGACACTCATGTTGACACACTATAGACTGACACTCATGTTGACACACTATAGACTGACTGACACTCATGTTGACACACTATAGACTGACTGACACTCATGTTGACACACTATAGACTGACTGACACTCATGTTGACACACTATAGACTGACTGACACTCATGTTGACACACTACAGACTGACTGACACTCATGTTGACACACTACAGACTGACTGACACTCATGTTGACACACTATAGACTGACTGACACTTGTGTTGACACACTATAGACTGACTGACACTCGTGTTGACACACTACAGACTGACTGACACTCATGTTGACACACTATAGACTGACTGACACTCGTGTTGACACACTATAGACTGACTGACACTCATGTTGACACACATAGACTGACACTCATGTTGACACACTATAGACTGACTGACACTCATGTTGACACACTATAGACTGACTGACACTCATGTTGACACACTATAGACTGACTGACACTCATGTTGACACACTACAGACTGACTGACACTCATGTTGACACACTATAGACTGACTGACACTCATGTTGACACACTATAGACTGACTGACACTCATGTTGACACACTATAGACTGACTGACACTCATGTTGACACACTATAGACTGACTGACACTCATGTTGACACACTATAGGACTGACACTCATGTTGACACACTATAGGACTGACACTCATGTTGACACACTATAGACTGACTGACACTCGTGTTGACACACTATAGACTGACTGACACTCGTGTTGACACACTACAGACTGACTGACACTCATGTTGACACACTACAGACTGACTGACACTCGTGTTGACACACTATAGACTGACACTCGTGTTGACACATTATAGACTGACTGACACTCATGTTGACACACATAGACTGACACTCATGTTGACACACTATAGACTGACTGACACTCATGTTGACACACTATAGACTGACTGACACTCATGTTGACACACTATAGACTGACTGACACTCATGTTGACACACTACAGACTGACTGACACTCATGTTGACACACTACAGACTGACTGACACTCATGTTGACACACTATAGACTGACACTCATCTTGACACACTATAGACTGACTGACACTCATGTTGACACACTACAGACTGACTGACACTCATGTTGACACACTACAGACTGACACTCATGTTGACACACTATAGACTGACACTCATGTTGACACACTACAGACTGACTGACACTCATGTTGACACACTATAGACTGACACTCGTGTTGACACACTATAGACTGACTGACACTCATGTTGACACACTATAGACTGACTGACACTCGTGTTGACACACTATAGACTGACTGACACTCGTGTTGACACACTATAGACTGACTGACACTCATGTTGACACACTATAGACTGACTGACACTCATGTTGACACACTATAGACTGACTGACACTCATGTTGACACACTATAGACTGACTGACACTCATGTTGACACACTACAGACTGACTGACACTCATGTTGACACACTATAGACTGACTGACACTCATGTTGACACACTACAGACTGACTGACACTCATGTTGACACACTACAGACTGACTGACACTCATGTTGACACACTATAGACTGACTGACACTCGTGTTGACACACTATAGACTGACTGACACTCATGTTGACACACTATAGACTGACTGACACTCATGTTGACACACTATAGACTGACTGACACTCATGTTGACACACTATAGACTGACTGACACTCATGTTGACACACTATAGACTGACTGACACTTGTGTTGACACACTATAGCTGACTGACACTCATGTTGACACACTATAGACTGACACTCATGTTGACACACTATAGACTGACTGACACTCATGTTGACACACTATAGACTGACTGACACTCATGTTGACACACTACAGACTGACTGACACTCATGTTGACACACTACAGACTGACTGACACTCATGTTGACACACTATAGACTGACTGACACTCATGTTGACACACTATAGACTGACTGACACTCGTGTTGACACACTATAGACTGACTGACACTCGTGTTGACACACTACAGACTGACTGACACTCATGTTGACACACTATAGACTGACTGACACTCATGTTGACACACTATAGACTGACTGACACTCATGTTGACACACTATAGACTGACTGACACTTGTGTTGACACACTATAGACTGACACTCATGTTGACACACTATAGACTGACACTCATGTTGACACACTATAGACTGACTGACACTCATGTTGACACACTATAGACTGACTGACACTCATGTTGACACACTATAGACTGACACTCATGTTGACACACTATAGACTGACTGACACTCATGTTGACACACTACAGACTGACTGACACTCATGTTGACACACTACAGACTGACTGACACTCATGTTGACACACTATAGACTGACACTCGTGTTGACACATTATAGACTGACTGACACTCATGTTGACACACTATAGGACTGACACTCATGTTGACACACTATAGACTGACTGACACTCATGTTGACACACTATAGACTGACTGACACTCATGTTGACACACTATAGACTGACTGACACTCATGTTGACACACTACAGACTGACTGACACTCATGTTGACACACTACAGACTGACTGACACTCATGTTGACACACTATAGACGACTGACACTCATGTTGACACACTATAGACTGACTGACACTCATGTTGACACACTACAGACTGACTGACACTCATGTTGACACACTACAGACTGACACTCATGTTGACACACTATAGACTGACACTCATGTTGACACACTATAGACTGACTGACACTCATGTTGACACACTATAGACTGACACTCGTGTTGACACACTATAGACTGACTGACACTCATGTTGACACACTATAATGACTGACACTCATGTTGACACACTATAGACTGACTGACACTCATGTTGACACACTATAGACTGACTGACACTCATGTTGACACACTATAGACTGACTGACACTCATGTTGACACACTATAGACTGACTGACACTCATGTTGACACACTACAGACTGACTGACACTCATGTTGACACACTACAGACTGACTGACACTCATGTTGACACACTATAGACTGACTGACACTTGTGTTGACACACTATAGACTGACTGACACTCATGTTGACACACTATAGACTGACTGACACTCATGTTGACACACTATAGACTGACTGACACTCGTGTTGACACACTATAGACTGACTGACACTCATGTTGACACACATAGACTGACACTCATGTTGACACACTATAGACTGACTGACACTCATGTTGACACACTATAGACTGACTGACACTCATGTTGACACACTATAGACTGACTGACACTCATGTTGACACACTACAGACTGACTGACACTCATGTTGACACACTATAGACTGACACTCATGTTGACACACTATAGACTGACTGACACTCGTGTTGACACACTATAGACTGACTGACACTCATGTTGACACACTATAGACTGACTGACACTTGTGTTGACACACTATAGACTGACACTCATGTTGACACACTATAGACTGACACTCATGTTGACACACTATAGACTGACTGACACTCATGTTGACACACTATAGACTGACTGACACTCGTGTTGACACACTACAGACTGACTGACACTCGTGTTGACACACTACAGACTGACTGACACTCGTGTTGACACACTATAGACTGACACTCGTGTTGACACATTATAGACTGACTGACACTCATGTTGACACACATAGACTGACACTCATGTTGACACACTATAGACTGACTGACACTCATGTTGACACACTATAGACTGACTGACACTCATGTTGACACACTATAGACTGACTGACACTCATGTTGACACACTACAGACTGACTGACACTCATGTTGACACACTACAGACTGACTGACACTCATGTTGACACACTATAGACTGACACTCATCTTGACACACTATAGACTGACTGACACTCATGTTGACACACTACAGACTGACTGACACTCATGTTGACACACTACAGACTGACACTCATGTTGACACACTATAGACTGACACTCATGTTGACACACTACAGACTGACTGACACTCATGTTGACACACTATAGACTGACACTCGTGTTGACACACTATAGACTGACTGACACTCATGTTGACACACTATAGACTGACTGACACTCGTGTTGACACACTATAGACTGACTGACACTCATGTTGACACACTATAGACTGACTGACACTCATGTTGACACACTACAGACTGACTGACACTCATGTTGACACACTACAGACTGACTGACACTCATGTTGACACACTACAGACTGACTGACACTCATGTTGACACACTACAGACTGACTGACACTCATGTTGACACACTATAGACTGACTGACACTTGTGTTGACACACTATAGACTGACTGACACTCGTGTTGACACACTACAGACTGACTGACACTCATGTTGACACACTATAGACTGACTGACACTCATGTTGACACACTATAGACTGACTGACACTCATGTTGACACACTATAGACTGACTGACACTTGTGTTGACACACTATAGACTGACACTCATGTTGACACACTATAGACTGACACTCATGTTGACACACTATAGACTGACTGACACTCGTGTTGACACACTATAGACTGACTGACACTCATGTTGACACACTACAGACTGACTGACACTCATGTTGACACACTACAGACTGACTGACACTCATGTTGACACACTACAGACTGACTGACACTCATGTTGACACACTATAGACTGACTGACACTTGTGTTGACACACTATAGACTGACTGACACTCGTGTTGACACACTACAGACTGACTGACACTCATGTTGACACACTATAGACTGACTGACACTCGTGTTGACACACTATAGACTGACTGACACTCATGTTGACACACTATAGACTGACTGACACTTGTGTTGACACACTATAGACTGACACTCATGTTGACACACTATAGACTGACACTCATGTTGACACACTATAGACTGACTGACACTCATGTTGACACACTACAGACTGACTGACACTCATGTTGACACACTATAGACTGACACTCATGTTGACACACTATAGACTGACTGACACTCGTGTTGACACACTATAGACTGACTGACACTCGTGTTGACACACTATAGACTGACTGACACTCATGTTGACACACTATAGACTGACTGACACTCATGTTGACACACTACAGACTGACTGACACTCATGTTGACACACTATAGACTGACTGACACTCATGTTGACACACTATAGACTGACTGACACTCATGTTGACACACTATAGACTGACTGACACTCATGTTGACACACTATAGACTGACTGACACTCATGTTGACACACTATAGACTGACTGACACTCATGTTGACACACTATAGACTGACTGACACTCATGTTGACACACTACAGACTGACTGACACTCATGTTGACACACTACAGACTGACTGACACTCATGTTGACACACTATAGACTGACTGACACTCATGTTGACACACTATAGACTGACTGACACTCATGTTGACACACTACAGACTGACTGACACTCTTGTTGACACACTACAGACTGACTGACACTCTTGTTGACACACTATAGACTGACTGACACTCATGTTGACACACTATAGACTGACTGACACTTGTGTTGACACACTATAGACTGACACTCAAGTTGACACACTATAGACACTGACACTCATGTTGACACACTATAGACTGACTGACACTCATGTTGACACACTATAGACTGACTGACACTCGTGTTGACACACTACAGACTGACTGACACTCATGTTGACACACTATAGACTGACACTCATGTTGACACACTATAGACTGACTGACACTCGTGTTGACACACTATAGACTGACTGACACTCATGTTGACACACTACAGACTGACTGACACTCATGTTGACACACTACAGACTGACTGACACTCATGTTGACACACTATAGACTGACTGACACTCGTGTTGACACACTATAGACTGACTGACACTCGTGTTGACACACTACAGACTGACTGACACTCGTGTTGACACACTACAGACTGACTGACACTCATGTTGACACACTACAGACTGACTGACACTCATGTTGACACACTACAGACTGACACTCATGTTGACACACTATAGACTGACTGACACTCATGTTGACACACTATAGACTGACTGACACTCATGTTGACACACTATAGACTGACTGACACTCATGTTGACACACTATAGACTGACTGACACTCGTGTTGACACACTATAGACTGACTGACACTCGTGTTGACACACTATAGACTGACACTCGTGTTGACACATTATAGACTGACTGACACTCATGTTGACACACTATAGACTGACACTCATGTTGACACACTATAGACTGACTGACACTCATGTTGACACACTATAGACTGACTGACACTCATGTTGACACACTATAGACTGACTGACACTCATGTTGACACACTATAGACTGACTGACACTCATGTTGACACACTATAGACTGACTGACACTCATGTTGACACACTATAGACTGACTGACACTCATGTTGACACACTACAGACTGACTGACACTCATGTTGACACACTATAGACTGACTGACACTCATGTTGACACACTACAGACTGACTGACACTCATGTTGACACACTATAGACTGACTGACACTCGTGTTGACACATTATAGACTGACTGACACTCATGTTGACACACTATAGACTGACACTCATGTTGACACACTATAGACTGACTGACACTCATGTTGACACACTATAGACTGACTGACACTCATGTTGACACACTATAGACTGACTGACACTCATGTTGACACACTACAGACTGACTGACACTCATGTTGACACACTATAGACTGACTGACACTCGTGTTGACACATTATAGACTGACTGACACTCATGTTGACACACTATAGACTGACTGACACTCATGTTGACACACTATAGACTGACTGACACTCATGTTGACACACTATAGACTGACTGACACTCATGTTGACACACTATAGACTGACTGACACTCATGTTGACACACTATAGACTGACTGACACTCATGTTGACACACTATAGACTGACACTCATGTTGACACACTATAAGACTGACACTCATGTTGACACACTATAGACTGACTGACACTCATGTTGACACACTATAGACTGACTGACACTCATGTTGACACACTATAGACTGACTGACACTCATGTTGACACACTATAGACTGACTGACACTCATGTTGACACACTATAGACTGACACTCATGTTGACACACTATAGACTGACACTCATGTTGACACACTATAGACTGACTGACACTCGTGTTGACACACTATAGACTGACTGACACTCGTGTTGACACACTATAGACTGACTGACACTCATGTTGACACACTATAGACTGACTGACACTCGTGTTGACACACTATAGACTGACTGACACTCAAGTTGACACACTATAGACTGACTGACACTCAAGTTGACACACTATAGACTGACACTCATGTTGACACACTATAGACTGACTGACACTCATGTTGACACACTATAGACTGACTGACACTCATGTTGACACACTATAGACTGACTGACACTCATGTTGACACACTACAGACTGACTGACACTCATGTTGACACACTATAGATGACTGACACTCATGTTGACACACTATAGACTGACTGACACTCATGTTGACACACTACAGACTGACTGACACTCATGTTGACACACTACAGACTGACACTCATGTTGACACACTATAGACGACTGACACTCATGTTGACACACTATAGACTGACTGACACTCATGTTGACACACTATAGACTGACTGACACTCATGTTGACACACTATAGACTGACTGACACTCATGTTGACACACTATAGGACTGACACTCATGTTGACACACTATAGACTGACTGACACTCATGTTGACACACTACAGACTGACTGACACTCATGTTGACACACTATAGACTGACTGACACTCATGTTGACACACTATAGACTGACTGACACTCATGTTGACACACTACAGACTGACTGACACTCATGTTGACACACTACAGACTGACTGACACTCATGTTGACACACTATAGACTGACTGACACTCATGTTGACACACTATAGACTGACTGACACTCATGTTGACACACTATAGACTGACTGACACTCATGTTGACACACTATAGACTGACTGACACTCATGTTGACACACTACAGACTGACTGACACTCATGTTGACACACTACAGACTGACTGACACTCATGTTGACACACTATAGACTGACTGACACTCATGTTGACACACTATAGACTGACTGACACTCATGTTGACACACTACAGACTGACTGACACTCATGTTGACACACTACAGACTGACTGACACTCATGTTGACACACTATAGACTGACTGACACTCATGTTGACACACTATAGACTGACTGACACTCATGTTGACACACTACAGACTGACACTCATGTTGACACACTATAGACTGACTGACACTCATGTTGACACACTACAGACGACTGACACTCATGTTGACACACTATAGACTGACTGACACTCATGTTGACACACTACAGACTGACTGACACTCATGTTGACACACTATAGACTGACTGACACTCATGTTGACACACTATAGACTGACTGACACTCATGTTGACACACTATAGACTGACTGACACTCATGTTGACACACTATAGACGACTGACACTCATGTTGACACATTATAGACTGACTGACACTCATGTTGACACACTATAGAGACTGACACTCATGTTGACACACTATAGACTGACTGACACTCATGTTGACACACTATAGACTGACTGACACTCATGTTGACACACTATAGACTGACTGACACTCATGTTGACACACTACAGACTGACTGACACTCATGTTGACACACTATAGGACTGACACTCATGTTGACACACTATAGACTGACTGACACTCATGTTGACACACTATAGACTGACTGACACTCATGTTGACACACTATAGACTGACTGACACTTGTGTTGACACACTATAGACTGACACTCATGTTGACACACTATAGACTGACACTCATGTTGACACACTATAGACTGACTGACACACTATAGACTGACTGACACTCGTGTTGACACACTACAGACTGACTGACACTCGTGTTGACACACTACAGACTGACTGACACTCGTGTTGACACACTATAGACTGACACTCGTGTTGACACATTATAGACTGACTGACACTCATGTTGACACACTATAGACTGACACTCATGTTGACACACTATAGACTGACTGACACTCATGTTGACACACTATAGACTGACTGACACTCATGTTGACACACTATAGACTGACTGACACTCATGTTGACACACTACAGACTGACTGACACTCATGTTGACACACTACAGACTGACTGACACTCATGTTGACACACTATAGACTGACTGACACTCATGTTGACACACTATAGACTGACTGACACTCATGTTGACACACTACAGACTGACTGACACTCATGTTGACACACTACAGACTGACACTCATGTTGACACACTATAGACTGACACTCATGTTGACACACTACAGACTGACTGACACTCATGTTGACACACTATAGACTGACTGACACTCGTGTTGACACACTATAGACTGACTGACACTCATGTTGACACACTATAGACTGACTGACACTCATGTTGACACACTATAGACTGACTGACACTCATGTTGACACACTATAGACTGACTGACACTCATGTTGACACACTATAGACTGACTGACACTCATGTTGACACACTATAGACTGACTGACACTCATGTTGACACACTACAGACTGACTGACACTCATGTTGACACACTATACTGACTGACACTCATGTTGACACACTATAGACTGACTGACACTCATGTTGACACACTATAGACTGACTGACACTCATGTTGACACACTATAGACTGACTGACACTCATGTTGACACACTATAGACTGACTGACACTCGTGTTGACACACTATAGACTGACTGACACTCGTGTTGACACACTATAGACTGACTGACACTCATGTTGACACACTATAGACTGACTGACACTCATGTTGACACACTATAGACTGACTGACACTCATGTTGACACACTATAGACTGACTGACACTCATGTTGACACACTATAGACTGACTGACACTCATGTTGACACACTATAGACTGACTGACACTCATGTTGACACACTATAGACTGACTGACACTCATGTTGACACACTACAGACTGACTGACACTCATGTTGACACACTATAGACTGACTGACACTCATGTTGACACACTATAGACTGACTGACACTCATGTTGACACACTATAGACTGACTGACACTCTTGTTGACACACTACAGACTGACTGACACTCATGTTGACACACTACAGACTGACTGACACTCATGTTGACACACTATAGACTGACTGACACTCGTGTTGACACACTATAGACTGACACTCAAGTTGACACACTATAGACACTGACACTCATGTTGACACACTATAGACTGACTGACACTCATGTTGACACACTATAGACTGACTGACACTCATGTTGACACACTACAGACTGACTGACACTCATGTTGACACACTATAGACTGACACTCATGTTGACACACTATAGACTGACTGACACTCATGTTGACACACTACAGACTGACTGACACTCATGTTGACACACTATAGACTGACTGACACTCATGTTGACACACTATAGACTGACTGACACTCGTGTTGACACACTATAGACTGACTGACACTCATGTTGACACACTACAGACTGACTGACACTCATGTTGACACACTATAGACTGACTGACACTCATGTTGACACACTATAGACTGACTGACACTCATGTTGACACACTACAGACTGACTGACACTCATGTTGACACACTATAGACTGACACTCATGTTGACACACTATAGACTGACTGACACTCGTGTTGACACACTATAGACTGACTGACACTCATGTTGACACACTATAGACTGACTGACACTCATGTTGACACACTATAGACTGACTGACACTCGTGTTGACACACTATAGACTGACTGACACTCGTGTTGACACACTATAGACTGACACTCATGTTGACACACTATAGACTGACTGACACTCATGTTGACACACTATAGACTGACACTCATGTTGACACACTATAGACTGACTGACACTCATGTTGACACACTATAGACTGACTGACACTCATGTTGACACACTATAGACTGACTGACACTCATGTTGACACACTATAGACTGACTGACACTCATGTTGACACACTATAGACTGACTGACACTCATGTTGACACACTATAGACTGACTGACACTCATGTTGACACACTACAGACTGACTGACACTCATGTTGACACACTATAGACTGACTGACACTCATGTTGACACACTATAGACTGACTGACACTCGTGTTGACACACTATAGACTGACTGACACTCGTGTTGACACATTATAGACTGACTGACACTCATGTTGACACACTATAGACTGACACTCATGTTGACACACTATAGACTGACTGACACTCATGTTGACACACTATAGACTGACTGACACTCATGTTGACACACTATAGACTGACTGACACTCATGTTGACACACTACAGACTGACTGACACTCATGTTGACACACTATAGACTGACTGACACTCATGTTGACACACTATAACTGACTGACACTCATGTTGACACACTATAGACTGACACTCATGTTGACACACTATAGACTGACTGACACTCATGTTGACACACTATAGACTGACTGACACTCATGTTGACACACTATAGACTGACTGACACTCATGTTGACACACTACAGACTGACTGACACTCATGTTGACACACTACAGACTGACACTCATGTTGACACACTATAGACTGACACTCATGTTGACACACTATAGACTGACTGACACTCATGTTGACACACTATAGACTGACTGACACTCATGTTGACACACTATAGACTGACTGACACTCATGTTGACACACTACAGACTGACTGACACTCATGTTGACACACTATAGACTGACTGACACTCATGTTGACACACTATAAACTGACTGACACTCATGTTGACACACTATAGACTGACTGACACTCGTGTTGACACACTATAGACTGACTGACACTCATGTTGACACACTATAGACTGACTGACACTCATGTTGACACACTATAGACTGACTGACACTCATGTTGACACACTATAGACTGACTGACACTCATGTTGACACACTATAGACTGACTGACACTCAAGTTGACACACTATAGGACTGACACTCATGTTGACACACTATAGACTGACTGACACTCATGTTGACACACTATAGACTGACTGACACTCATGTTGACACACTATAGACTGACTGACACTCATGTTGACACACTACAGACTGACTGACACTCATGTTGACACACTATAGACTGACTGACACTCATGTTGACACACTATAGACTGACTGACACTCATGTTGACACACTACAGACTGACTGACACTCATGTTGACACACTACAGACTGACACTCATGTTGACACACTATATGACTGACACTCATGTTGACACACTATAGACTGACTGACACTCATGTTGACACACTATAGGACTGACACTCGTGTTGACACACTATAGACTGACTGACACTCATGTTGACACACTATAGATGACTGACACTCATGTTGACACACTATAGACTGACTGACACTCATGTTGACACACTACAGACTGACTGACACTCATGTTGACACACTATAGACTGACTGACACTCATGTTGACACACTATAGACTGACTGACACTCATGTTGACACACTACAGACTGACTGACACTCATGTTGACACACTATAGACTGACTGACACTCATGTTGACACACTATAGACTGACTGACACTCATGTTGACACACTATAGACTGACTGACACTCATGTTGACACACTATAGACTGACTGACACTCATGTTGACACACTATAGACTGACTGACACTCATGTTGACACACTACAGACTGACTGACACTCATGTTGACACACTATAGACTGACTGACACTCATGTTGACACACTATAGACTGACTGACACTCATGTTGACACACTATAGACTGACTGACACTCATGTTGACACACTATAGACTGACTGACACTCATGTTGACACACTATAGACTGACTGACACTCATGTTGACACACTACAGACTGACTGACACTCATGTTGACACACTACAGACTGACTGACACTCATGTTGACACACTACAGACTGACACTCATGTTGACACACTATAGACTGACTGACACTCATGTTGACACACTACAGACTGACACTCATGTTGACACACTATAGACTGACTGACACTCATGTTGACACACTACAGACTGACTGACACTCATGTTGACACACTATAGACTGACTGACACTCATGTTGACACACTATAGACTGACTGACACTCATGTTGACACACTACAGACTGACTGACACTCATGTTGACACACTATAGACTGACTGCACTCGTGTTGACACACTATAGACTGACTGACACTCATGTTGACACACATAGACTGACACTCATGTTGACACACTATAGACTGACTGACACTCATGTTGACACACTATAGACTGACTGACACTCATGTTGACACACTATAGACTGACTGACACTCATGTTGACACACTACAGACTGACTGACACTCATGTTGACACACTATAGACTGACACTCATGTTGACACACTATAGACTGACTGACACTCGTGTTGACACACTATAGACTGACTGACACTCATGTTGACACACTATAGACTGACTGACACTTGTGTTGACACACTATAGACTGACACTCATGTTGACACACTATAGACTGACACTCATGTTGACACACTATAGACTGACTGACACTCGTGTTGACACACTATAGACTGACTGACACTCGTGTTGACACACTACAGACTGACTGACACTCGTGTTGACACACTACAGACTGACTGACACTCGTGTTGACACTATAGACTGACACTCGTGTTGACACATTATAGACTGACTGACACTCATGTTGACACACATAGACTGACACTCATGTTGACACACTATAGACTGACTGACACTCATGTTGACACACTATAGACTGACTGACACTCATGTTGACACACTATAGACTGACTGACACTCATGTTGACACACTACAGACTGACTGACACTCATGTTGACACACTACAGACTGACTGACACTCATGTTGACACACTATAGACTGACACTCATCTTGACACACTATAGACTGACTGACACTCATGTTGACACACTACAGACTGACTGACACTCATGTTGACACACTACAGACTGACACTCATGTTGACACACTATAGACTGACACTCATGTTGACACACTACAGACTGACTGACACTCATGTTGACACACTATAGACTGACACTCGTGTTGACACACTATAGACTGACTGACACTCATGTTGACACACTATAGACTGACTGACACTCGTGTTAACACACTATAGACTGACTGACACTCATGTTGACACACTATAGACTGACTGACACTCATGTTGACACACTACAGACTGACTGACACTCATGTTGACACACTACAGACTGACTGACACTCATGTTGACACACTACAGACTGACTGACACTCATGTTGACACACTATAGACTGACTGACACTTGTGTTGACACACTATAGACTGACTGACACTCGTGTTGACACACTACAGACTGACTGACACTCATGTTGACACACTATAGACTGACTGACACTCGTGTTGACACACTATAGACTGACTGACACTCATGTTGACACACTATAGACTGACTGACACTTGTGTTGACACACTATAGACTGACACTCATGTTGACACACTATAGACTGACACTCATGTTGACACACTATAGACTGACTGACACTCGTGTTGACACACTATAGACTGACTGACACTCGTGTTGACACACTACAGACTGACTGACACTCGTGTTGACACACTACAGACTGACTGACACTCATGTTGACACACTACAGACTGACTGACACTCATGTTGACACACTATAGACTGACTGACACTCGTGTTGACACACTATAGACTGACTGACACTCGTGTTGACACACTACAGACTGACTGACACTCATGTTGACACACTATAGACTGACTGACACTCGTGTTGACACACTATAGACTGACTGACACTCATGTTGACACACTATAGACTGACTGACACTTGTGTTGACACACTATAGACTGACACTCAAGTTGACACACTATAGACTGACACTCATGTTGACACACTATAGACTGACTGACACTCGTGTTGACACACTACAGACTGACTGACCCTCATGTTGACACACTATAGACTGACACTCATGTTGACACACTATAGACTGACTGACACTCGTGTTGACACACTACAGACTGACTGACACTCGTGTTGACACACTATAGACTGACTGACACTCGTGTTGACACACTATAGACTGACTGACACTCGTGTTGACACACTACAGACTGACTGACACTCATGTTGACACACTATAGACTGACTGACACTCATGTTGACACACTATAGACTGACTGACACTCATGTTGACACACTATAGACTGACTGACACTCATGTTGACACACTATAGACTGACTGACACTCATGTTGACACACTATAGACTGACTGACACTCATGTTGACACACTATAGACTGACTGACACTCATGTTGACACACTACAGACTGACTGACACTCATGTTGACACACTACAGACTGACTGACACTCATGTTGACACACTATAGACTGACTGACACTCATGTTGACACTATAGACTGACTGACACTCATGTTGACACACTACAGACTGACTGACACTCTTGTTGACACACTACAGACTGACTGACACTCTTGTTGACACACTACAGACTGACTGACACTCATGTTGATACACTATAGACTGACTGACACTTGTGTTGACACACTATAGACTGACACTCAAGTTGACACACTATAGACAGACACTCATGTTGACACACTATAGACTGACTGACACTCGTGTTGACACACTATAGACTGACTGACACTCGTGTTGACACACTACAGACTGACTGACCCTCATGTTGACACACTATAGACTGACACTCGTGTTGACACACTATAGACTGACTGACACTCGTGTTGACACACTACAGACTGACTGACACTCGTGTTGACACACTACAGACTGACTGACACTCGTGTTGACACACTACAGACTGACTGACACTCGTGTTGACACACTATAGACTGACTGACACTCGTGTTGACACACTACAGACTGACTGACACTCGTGTTGACACACTACAGACTGACTGACACTCGTGTTGACACACTACAGACTGACTGACACTCGTGTTGACACACTACAGACTGACTGACACTCATGTTGACACACTACAGACTGACACTCATGTTGACACACTATAGACTGACTGACACTCATGTTGACACACTATAGACTGACTGACACTCATGTTGACACACTATAGACTGACTGACACTCATGTTGACACACTATAGACTGACTGACACTCGTGTTGACACACTATAGACTGACTGACACTCGTGTTGACACACTATAGACTGACACTCGTGTTGACACATTATAGACTGACTGACACTCATGTTGACACACTATAGACTGACACTCATGTTGACACACTATAGACTGACTGACACTCATGTTGACACACTATAGACTGACTGACACTCATGTTGACACACTATAGACTGACTGACACTCATGTTGACACACTATAGACTGACTGACACTCATGTTGACACACTATAGACTGACTGAGACTCATGTTGACACACTATAGACTGACTGACACTCATGTTGACACACTACAGACTGACTGACACTCATGTTGACACACTATAGACTGACTGACACTCATGTTGACACACTACAGACTGACTGACACTCATGTTGACACACTATAGACTGACTGACACTCATGTTGACACACTATAAGACTGACACTCATGTTGACACACTATAGACTGACACTCATGTTGACACACTATAGACTGACTGACACTCATGTTGACACACTATAGACTGACTGACACTCATGTTGACACACTATAGACTGACTGACACTCATGTTGACACACTACAGACTGACTGACACTCATGTTGACACACTATAGACTGACTGACACTCGTGTTGACACACTATAGACTGACTGACACTCATGTTGACACACTATAGACTGACACTCATGTTGACACACTATAGACTGACTGACACTCGTGTTGACACACTATAGACTGACTGACACTCATGTTGACACACTATAGACTGACTGACACTCATGTTGACACACTACAGACTGACTGACACTCATGTTGACACACTACAGACTGACACTCATGTTGACACACTATAGGACTGACACTCATGTTGACACACTACAGACTGACTGACACTCATGTTGACACACTATAGGACTGACACTCGTGTTGACACACTATAGACTGACTGACACTCGTGTTGACACACTATAGACTGACTGACACTCATGTTGACACACTATAGACTGACTGACACTCATGTTGACACACTACAGACTGACTGACACTCATGTTGACACACTACAGACTGACTGACACTCATGTTGACACACTACAGACTGACACTCATGTTGACACACTATAGACTGACGACACTCATGTTGACACACTATAGACTGACTGACACTCGTGTTGACACACTATAGACTGACTGACACTCGTGTTGACACACTACAGACTGACTGACACTCATGTTGACACACTATAGACTGACTGACACTCGTGTTGACACACTATAGACTGACTGACACTCAAGTTGACACACTATAGACTGACTGACACTCAAGTTGACACACTATAGACTGACACTCATGTTGACACACTATAGACTGACTGACACTCATGTTGACACACTATAGACTGACTGACACTCATGTTGACACACTATAGACTGACTGACACTCATGTTGACACACTACAGACTGACTGACACTCATGTTGACACACTATAGACTGACACTCATGTTGACACACTATAGACTGACTGACACTCATGTTGACACACTACAGACTGACTGACACTCATGTTGACACACTACAGACTGACACTCATGTTGACACACTATAGACTGACACTCATGTTGACACACTACAGACTGACTGACACTCATGTTGACACACTATAGACTGACACTCGTGTTGACACACTATAGACTGACTGACACTCATGTTGACACACTATAGACTGACACTCATGTTGACACACTATAGACTGACTGACACTCATGTTGACACACTACAGACTGACTGACACTCATGTTGACACACTATAGACTGGCTGACACTCATGTTGACACACTATAGACTGACTGACACTCATGTTGACACTATAGACTGACTGACACTCATGTTGACACACTACAGACTGACTGACACTCATGTTGACACATTATAGACTGACTGACACTCATGTTGACACACTATAAACTGACTGACACTCATGTTGACACACTACAGACTGACTGACACTCATGTTGACACACTATAGACTGACTGACACTCATGTTGACACACTATAGACTGACTGACACTCATGTTGACACACTATAGACTGACTGACACTCATGTTGACACACTATAGACTGACTGACACTCATGTTGACACACTATAGACTGACTGACACTCATGTTGACACACTACAGACTGACTGACACTCATGTTGACACACTATAGACTGACTGACACTCATGTTGACACACTATAGACTGACTGACACTCGTGTTGACACACTATAGACTGACTGACACTCGTGTTGACACACTACAGACTGACTGACACTCGTGTTGACACACTACAGACTGACTGACACTCATGTTGACACACTACAGACTGACTGACACTCATGTTGACACACTACAGACTGACACTCATGTTGACACACTATAGACTGACTGACACTCATGTTGACACACTACAGACTGACACTCATGTTGACACACTATAGACTGACTGACACTCATGTTGACACACTACAGACTGACTGACACTCATGTTGACACACTATAGACTGACTGACACTCATGTTGACACACTATAGACTGACTGACACTCATGTTGACACACTATAGACTGACTGACACTCGTGTTGACACACTATAGACTGACACTCGTGTTGACACATTATAGACTGACTGACACTCATGTTGACACACTATAGACTGACACTCATGTTGACACACTATAGACTGACTGACACTCATGTTGACACACTATAGACTGACTGACACTCATGTTGACACACTATAGACTGACTGACACTCATGTTGACACACTATAGACTGACTGACACTCATGTTGACACACTATAGACTGACTGACACTCATGTTGACACACTATAGACTGACTGACACTCATGTTGACACACTATAGACTGACTGACACTCATGTTGACACACTATAGACTGACTGACACTCATGTTGACACACTACAGACTGACTGACACTCATGTTGACACACTATAGACTGACTGACACTCGTGTTGACACATTATAGACTGACTGACACTCATGTTGACACACTATAGACTGACACTCGTGTTGACACACTATAGACTGACTGACACTCATGTTGACACACTATAGACTGACTGACACTCATGTTGACACACTATAGACTGACTGACACTCATGTTGACACACTACAGACTGACTGACACTCATGTTGACACACTATAGACTGACTGACACTCATGTTGACACACTATAGACTGACTGACACTCATGTTGACACACTATAGACTGACTGACACTCATGTTGACACACTATAGACTGACTGACACTCATGTTGACACACTATAGACTGACTGACACTCATGTTGACACACTATAGACTGACACTCGTGTTGACACATTATAGACTGACTGACACTCATGTTGACACACATAGACTGACACTCATGTTGACACACTATAGACTGACTGACACTCATGTTGACACACTATAGACTGACTGACACTCATGTTGACACACTATAGACTGACTGACACTCATGTTGACACACTATAGACTGACTGACACTCATGTTGACACACTATAGACTGACTGACACTCATGTTGACACACTATAGACTGACTGACACTCATGTTGACACACTACAGACTGACTGACACTCATGTTGACACACTACAGACTGACACTCATGTTGACACACTATAGACTGACACTCATGTTGACACACTACAGACTGACTGACACTCATGTTGACACACTATAGACTGACACTCGTGTTGACACACTATAGACTGACTGACACTCGTGTTGACACACTATAGACTGACTGACACTCATGTTGACACACTATAGACTGACTGACACTCATGTTGACACACTACAGACTGACTGACACTCATGTTGACACACTACAGACTGACTGACACTCATGTTGACACACTACAGACTGACACTCATGTTGACACACTATAGACTGACACTCATGTTGACACACTATAGACTGACTGACACTTGTGTTGACACACTATAGACTGACTGACACTCGTGTTGACACACAGACTGACTGACACTCATGTTGACACACTATAGACTGACTGACACTCGTGTTGACACACTATAGACTGACTGACACTCAAGTTGACACACTATAGACTGACTGACACTTGTGTTGACACACTATAGACTGACTGACACTCATGTTGACACACTATAGACTGACTGACACTCATGTTGACACACTATAGACTGACTGACACTCATGTTGACACACTATAGACTGACTGACACTCATGTTGACACACTACAGACTGACTGACACTCATGTTGACACACTATAGACTGACACTCATGTTGACACACTATAGACTGACTGACACTCATGTTGACACACTACAGACGACTGACACTCATGTTGACACACTACAGACTGACTGACACTCATGTTGACACACTATAGACTGACACTCGTGTTGACACACTATAGACTGACTGACACTCATGTTGACACACTAAAGACTGACTGACACTCATGTTGACACACTATAGACTGAATGACACTCATGTTGACACACTATAGACTGACTGACACTCATGTTGACACACTATAGACTGACTGACACTCATGTTGACACACTACAGACTGACTGACACTCATGTTGACACACTACAGACTGACTGACACTCATGTTGACACACTATAGACTGACTGACACTTGTGTTGACACACTATAGACTGACTGACACTCGTGTTGACACACTACAGACTGACTGACACTCATGTTGACACACTATAGACTGACTGACACTCGTGTTGACACACTATAGACTGACTGACACTCATGTTGACACACTATAGACTGACTGACACTTGTGTTGACACACTATAGACTGACACTCAAGTTGACACACTATAGACTGACACTCATGTTGACACACTATAGACTGACTGACACTCGTGTTGACACACTACAGACTGACTGACACTCATGTTGACACACTATAGACTGACTGACACTCGTGTTGACACATTATAGACTGACTGACACTCATGTTGACACACATAGACTGACACTCATGTTGACACACTATAGACTGACTGACACTCATGTTGACACACTATAGACTGACTGACACTCATGTTGACACACTATAGACTGACTGACACTCATGTTGACACACTACAGACTGACTGACACTCATGTTGACACACTACAGACTGACACTCATGTTGACACACTATAGACTGACTGACACTCATGTTGACACACTACAGACTGACTGACACTCATGTTGACACACTATAGACTGACACTCATGTTGACACACTATAGACTGACTGACACTCGTGTTGACACACTATAGACTGACTGACACTCATGTTGACACACTATAGACTGACTGACACTCATGTTGACACACTACAGACTGACTGACACTCATGTTGACACACTACAGACTGACTGACACTCATGTTGACACACTACAGACTGACACTCATGTTGACACACTATAGACTGACACTCATGTTGACACACTATAGACTGACTGACACTTGTGTTGACACACTATAGACTGACTGACACTCGTGTTGACACACTATAGACTGACTGACACTCATGTTGACACACTATAGACTGACTGACACTCATGTTGACACACTATAGACTGACTGACACTCAAGTTGACACACTATAGACTGACTGACACTCAAGTTGACACACTATAGACTGACACTCATGTTGACACACTATAGACTGACTGACACTCATGTTGACACACTATAGACTGACTGACACTCATGTTGACACACTATAGACTGACTGACACTCATGTTGACACACTACAGACTGACTGACACTCATGTTGACACACTATAGACTGACACTCATGTTGACACACTATAGACTGACTGACACTCATGTTGACACACTACAGACTGACTGACACTCATGTTGACACACTACAGACTGACACTCATGTTGACACACTATAGACTGACACTCATGTTGACACACTATAGACTGACTGACACTCGTGTTGACACACTATAGACTGACTGACACTCGTGTTGACACACTATAGACTGACTGACACTCATGTTGACACACTATAGACTGACTGACACTCGTGTTGACACACTATAGACTGACTGACACTCAAGTTGACACACTATAGACTGACTGACACTTGTGTTGACACACTATAGACTGACACTCATGTTGACACACTATAGACTGACTGACACTCATGTTGACACACTATAGACTGACTGACACTCATGTTGACACACTATAGACTGACTGACACTCATGTTGACACACTACAGACTGACTGACACTCATGTTGACACACTATAGACTGACACTCATGTTGACACACTATAGACTGACTGACACTCATGTTGACACACTACAGACGACTGACACTCATGTTGACACACTACAGACTGACTGACACTCGTGTTGACACATTATAGACTGACTGACACTCATGTTGACACACATAGACTGACACTCATGTTGACACACTAAAGACTGACTGACACTCGTGTTAACACACTATAGACTGAATGACACTCATGTTGACACACTATAGACTGACTGACACTCATGTTGACACACTACAGACTGACTGACACTCATGTTGACACACTACAGACTGACTGACACTCATGTTGACACACTACAGACTGACTGACACTCATGTTGACACACTATAGACTGACTGACACTTGTGTTGACACACTATAGACTGACTGACACTCGTGTTGACACACTACAGACTGACTGACACTCATGTTGACACACTATAGACTGACTGACACTCGTGTTGACACACTATTGACTGACTGACACTCATGTTGACACACTATAGACTGACTGACACTTGTGTTGACACACTATAGACTGACACTCAAGTTGACACACTATAGACTGACACTCATGTTGACACACTATAGACTGACTGACACTCGTGTTGACACACTACAGACTGACTGACACTCGTGTTGACACACTACAGACTGACTGACACTCATGTTGACACACTACAGACTGACTGACACTCATGTTGACACACTACAGACTGACTGACACTCATGTTGACACACTATAGACTGACACTAATGTTGACACACTATAGACTGACTGACACTTGTGTTGACACACTATAGACTGACTGACACTCGTGTTGACACACAGACTGACTGACACTCATGTTGACACACTATAGACTGACTGACACTCGTGTTGACACACTATAGACTGACTGACACTCAAGTTGACACACTATAGACTGACTGACACTTGTGTTGACACACTATAGACTGACACTCATGTTGACACACTATAGACTGACACTCATGTTGACACACTATAGACTGACTGACACTCATGTTGACACACTATAGACTGACTGACACTCATGTTGACACACTACAGACTGACTGACACTCATGTTGACACACTACAGACTGACTGACACTCATGTTGACACACTATAGACTGACTGACACTCATGTTGACACACTATAGACTGACTGACACTCATGTTGACACACTATAGACTGACTGACACTTGTGTTGACACACTATAGACTGACACTCATGTTGACACACTATAGACTGACACTCATGTTGACACACTATAGACTGACTGACACTCGTGTTGACACACTATAGACTGACTGACACTCGTGTTGACACACTACAGACTGACTGACACTCATGTTGACACACTATAAGACTGACACTCATGTTGACACACTATAGACTGACTGACACTCATGTTGACACACTACAGACTGACTGACACTCATGTTGACACACTATAGACTGACTGACACTCATGTTGACACACTATAGACTGACTGACACTCATGTTGACACACTATAGACTGACTGACACTCATGTTGACACACTATAGACTGACTGACACTCATGTTGACACACTATAGACTGACTGACACTCATGTTGACACACTATAGACTGACTGACACTCATGTTGACACACTATAGACTGACTGACACTCATGTTGACACACTATAGACTGACTGACACTCATGTTGACACACTATAGACTGACTGACACTCATGTTGACACACTACAGACTGACTGACACTCATGTTGACACACTACAGACTGACTGACACTCATGTTGACACACTATAGACTGACTGACACTCATGTTGACACACTATAGACTGACTGACACTCATGTTGACACACTATAGACTGACTGACACTCGTGTTGACACACTATAGACTGACTGACACTCATGTTGACACACTATAGACTGACTGACACTCGTGTTGACACACTATAGACTGACTGACACTCATGTTGACACACTACAGACTGACTGACACTCATGTTGACACACTATAGACTGACACTCGTGTTGACACACTATAGACTGACTGACACTCGTGTTGACACACTATAGACTGACTGACACTCATGTTGACACACTATAGACTGACTGACACTCATGTTGACACACTACAGACTGACTGACACTCATGTTGACACACTATAGACTGACTGACACTCATGTTGACACACTATAGACTGACTGACACTTGTGTTGACACACTATAGACTGACTGACACTCGTGTTGACACACTATAGACTGACTGACACTCGTGTTGACACACTATAGACTGACTGACACTCATGTTGACACACTACAGACTGACTGACACTCATGTTGACACACTACAGACTGACTGACACTCATGTTGACACACTACAGACTGACACTCATGTTGACACACTATAGACTGACTGACACTCATGTTGACACACTACAGACTGACACTCATGTTGACACACTATAGACTGACTGACACTCATGTTGACACACTATAGACTGACTGACACTCATGTTGACACACTATAGACTGACTGACACTCATGTTGACACACTATAGACTGACTGACACTCATGTTGACACACTATAGACTGACTGACACTCATGTTGACACACTATAGACTGACACTCGTGTTGACACATTATAGACTGACTGACACTCATGTTGACACACTATAGACTGACACTCATGTTGACACACTATAGACTGACTGACACTCATGTTGACACACTATAGACTGACTGACACTCATGTTGACACACTATAGACTGACTGACACTCATGTTGACACACTATAGACTGACTGACACTCGTGTTAACACACTATAGACTGACTGACACTCATGTTGACACACTATAGACTGACTGACACTCATGTTGACACACTACAGACTGACTGACACTCATGTTGACACACTATAGACTGACTGACACTCATGTTGACACACTACAGACTGACTGACACTCATGTTGACACACTATAGACTGACTGACACTCATGTTGACACATTATAGACTGACTGACACTCATGTTGACACACTATAGAGACTGACACTCATGTTGACACACTATAGACTGACTGACACTCATGTTGACACACTATAGACTGACTGACACTCATGTTGACACACTATAGACTGACTGACACTCATGTTGACACACTACAGACTGACTGACACTCATGTTGACACACTATAGACTGACACTCATGTTGACACACTATAGACTGACTGACACTCATGTTGACACACTATAGACTGACTGACACTCATGTTGACACACTACAGACTGACTGACACTCATGTTGACACACTATAGACTGACTGACACTCATGTTGACACACTATAGACTGACTGACACTCATGTTGACACACTATAGACTGACTGACACTCGTGTTGACACACTATAGACTGACTGACACTCATGTTGACACACTACAGACTGACTGACACTCATGTTGACACACTATAGACTGACTGACACTCATGTTGACACACTATAGACTGACTGACACTCATGTTGACACACTATAGACTGACTGACACTCATGTTGACACACTACAGACTGACTGACACTCATGTTGACACACTATAGACTGACTGACACTCATGTTGACACACTATAGACTGACTGACACTCATGTTGACACACTATAGACTGACTGACACTTGTGTTGACACACTATAGACTGACTGACACTTGTGTTGACACACTATAGACAGACACTCATGTTGACACACTATAGACTGACTGACACTCGTGTTGACACACTATAGACTGACTGACACTCATGTTGACACACTACAGACTGACTGACACTCATGTTGACACACTATAGACTGACACTCGTGTTGACACACTATAGACTGACTGACACTCATGTTGACACACTATAGACTGACTGACACTCGTGTTGACACACTACAGACTGACTGACACTCATGTTGACACACTACAGACTGACTGACACTCATGTTGACACACTACAGACTGACTGACACTCATGTTGACACACTATAGACTGACTGACACTCATGTTGACACACTATAGACTGACTGACACTCATGTTGACACACTACAGACTGACTGACACTCATGTTGACACACTACAGACTGACTGACACTCATGTTGACACACTATAGACTGACTGACACTCATGTTGACACACTATCAGACTGACTGACACTCATGTTGACACACTATAGACTGACTGACACTCATGTTGACACACTATAGACTGACTGACACTCATGTTGACACACTACAGACTGACACTCATGTTGACACACTATAGACTGACTGACACTCATGTTGACACACTACAGACTGACTGACACTCATGTTGACACACTATAGACTGACTGACACTCATGTTGACACACTATAGACTGACTGACACTCGTGTTGACACACTATAGACTGACTGACACTCGTGTTGACACACTATAGACGACTGACACTCATGTTGACACATTATAGACTGACTGACACTCATGTTGACACACATAGACTGACACTCATGTTGACACACTATAGACTGACTGACACTCATGTTGACACACTATAGACTGACTGACACTCATGTTGACACACTACAGACTGACTGACACTCATGTTGACACACTATAGACTGACTGACACTCGTGTTGACACATTATAGACTGACTGACACTCATGTTGACACACTATAGACTGACACTCATGTTGACACACTATAGACTGACTGACACTCATGTTGACACACTATAGACTGACTGACACTCATGTTGACACACTATAGACTGACTGACACTCATGTTGACACACTACAGACTGACTGACACTCATGTTGACACACTACAGACTGACTGACACTCATGTTGACACACTATAGACTGACTGACACTCGTGTTGACACACTACAGACTGACTGACACTCATGTTGACACACTATAGACTGACTGACACTCATGTTGACACACTATAGACTGACTGACACTCATGTTGACACTATAGACTGACTGACACTCATGTTGACACACTACAGACTGACTGACACTCATGTTGACACACTACAGACTGACTGACACTCATGTTGATACACTACAGACTGACTGACACTCATGTTGACACACTATAGACTGACTGACACTTGTGTTGACACACTATAGACTGACTGACACTTGTGTTGACACACTATAGACAGACACTCATGTTGACACACTATAGACTGACTGACACTCGTGTTGACACACTATAGACTGACTGACACTCGTGTTGACACACTACAGACTGACTGACCCTCATGTTGACACACTATAGACTGACACTCATGTTGACACACTATAGACTGACTGACACTCGTGTTGACACACTATAGACTGACTGACACTCGTGTTGACACACTACAGACTGACTGACACTCGTGTTGACACACTATAGACTGACTGACACTCGTGTTGACACACTACAGACTGACTGACACTCATGTTGACACACTATAGACTGACTGACACTCGTGTTGACACACTATAGACTGACTGACACTCGTGTTGACACACTACAGACTGACTGACACTCGTGTTGACACACTACAGACTGACTGACACTCGTGTTGACACACTATAGACTGACTGACACTCATGTTGACACACTACAGACTGACTGACACTCATGTTGACACACTACAGACTGACTAACTCATGTTGACACACTATAGACTGACTGACACTCATGTTGACACACTACAGACTGACACTCATGTTGACACACTATAGACTGACTGACACTCATGTTGACACACTACAGACTGACTGACACTCATGTTGACACACTATAGACTGACTGACACTCATGTTGACACACTATAGACTGACTGACACTCGTGTTGACACACTATAGACTGACTGACACTCGTGTTGACACACTATAGACTGACACTCGTGTTGACACATTATAGACTGACTGACACTCATGTTGACACACTATAGACTGACACTCATGTTGACACACTATAGACTAACTGACACTCATGTTGACACACTATAGACTAACTGACACTCATGTTGACACACTATAGACTGACTGACACTCATGTTGACACACTATAGACTGACTGACACTCATGTTGACACACTATAGACTGACTGAGACTCATGTTGACACACTATAGACTGACTGACACTCATGTTGACACACTACAGACTGACTGACACTCATGTTGACACACTATAGACTGACTGACACTCATGTTGACACACTACAGACTGACTGACACTCATGTTGACACACTATAGACTGACTGACACTCGTGTTGACACATTATAGACTGACTGACACTCATGTTGACACACTATAGACTGACACTCGTGTTGACACACTATAGACTGACTGACACTCATGTTGACACACTATAGACTGACTGACACTCATGTTGACACACTATAGACTGACTGACACTCATGTTGACACACTACAGACTGACTGACACTCATGTTGACACACTACAGACTGACTGACACTCATGTTGACACACTATAGACTGACTGACACTCGTGTTGACACACTATAGACTGACTGACACTCATGTTGACACACATAGACTGACACTCATGTTGACACACTATAGACTGACTGACACTCATGTTGACACACTATAGACTGACTGACACTCATGTTGACACACTATAGACTGACTGACACTCATGTTGACACACTATAGACTGACTGACACTCATGTTGACACACTATAGACTGACTGACACTCATGTTGACACACTACAGACTGACTGACACTCATGTTGACACACTATAGACTGACACTCATGTTGACACACTATAGACTGACTGACACTCATGTTGACACACTACAGACTGACTGACACTCATGTTGACACACTACAGACTGACACTCATGTTGACACACTATAGACTGACACTCATGTTGACACACTACAGACTGACTGACACTCATGTTGACACACTATAGACTGACACTCGTGTTGACACACTATAGACTGACTGACACTCATGTTGACACACTATAGACTGACTGACACTCATGTTGACACACTATAGACTGACTGACACTCATGTTGACACACTACAGACTGACTGACACTCATGTTGACACACTACAGACTGACACTCATGTTGACACACTACAGACTGACACTCATGTTGACACACTATAGACTGACTGACACTCGTGTTGACACACTATAGACTGACTGACACTCATGTTGACACACTATAGACTGACTGACACTCGTGTTGACACACTACAGACTGACTGACACTCATGTTGACACACTATAGACTGACTGACACTCATGTTGACACACTATAGACTGACTGACACTCAAGTTGACACACTATAGACTGACTGACACTTGTGTTGACACACTATAGACTGACACTCATGTTGACACACTATAAGACTGACACTCATGTTGACACACTATAGACTGACTGACACTCATGTTGACACACTATAGACTGACTGACACTCATGTTGACACACTATAGACTGACTGACACTCATGTTGACACACTATAGACTGACTGACACTCATGTTGACACACTATAGACTGACACTCATGTTGACACACTATAGACTGACTGACACTCATGTTGACACACTATAGACTGACTGACACTCATGTTGACACACTATAGACTGACTGACACTCATGTTGACACACTATAATGACTGACACTCATGTTGACACACTATAGACTGACTGACACTCATGTTGACACACTATAGACTGACACTCGTGTTGACACACTATAGACTGACTGACACTCATGTTGACACACTATAGACTGACTGACACTCATGTTGACACACTATAGACTGACTGACACTCATGTTGACACACTACAGACTGACTGACACTCATGTTGACACACTATAGACTGACTGACACTCATGTTGACACACTACAGACTGACTGACACTCATGTTGACACACTATAGACTGACTGACACTCGTGTTGACACACTATAGACTGACTGACACTCATGTTGACACACTATAGACTGACTGACACTCATGTTGACACACTATAGACTGACTGACACTCATGTTGACACACTATAGACTGACTGACACTCATGTTGACACACTACAGACTGACTGACACTCATGTTGACACACTACAGACTGACTGACACTCGTGTTGACACACTATAGACTGACTGACACTCGTGTTGACACATTATAGACTGACTGACACTCATGTTGACACACTATAGACTGACACTCATGTTGACACACTATAGACTGACTGACACTCATGTTGACACACTATAGACTGACTGACACTCATGTTGACACACTATAGACTGACTGACACTCATGTTGACACACTATAGACTGACTGACACTCATGTTGACACACTATAGACTGACTGACACTCATGTTGACACACTATAGACTGACTGACACTCATGTTGACACACTACAGACTGACTGACACTCATGTTGACACACTACAGACTGACACTCATGTTGACACACTATAGACTGACACTCATGTTGACACACTACAGACTGACTGACACTCATGTTGACACACTATAGACTGACACTCGTGTTGACACACTATAGACTGACTGACACTCGTGTTGACACACTATAGACTGACTGACACTCATGTTGACACACTATAGACTGACTGACACTCATGTTGACACACTACAGACTGACTGACACTCATGTTGACACACTACAGACTGACTGACACTCATGTTGACACACTACAGACTGACACTCATGTTGACACACTATAGACTGACACTCATGTTGACACACTATAGACTGACTGACACTTGTGTTGACACACTATAGACTGACTGACACTCGTGTTGACACACACAGACTGACTGACACTCATGTTGACACACTATAGACTGACTGACACTCGTGTTGACACACTATAGACTGACTGACACTCAAGTTGACACACTATAGACTGACTGACACTTGTGTTGACACACTATAGACTGACACTCATGTTGACACACTATAGACTGACACTCATGTTGACACACTATAGACTGACTGACACTCATGTTGACACACTATAGACTGACTGACACTCATGTTGACACACTATAGACTGACTGACACTCATGTTGACACACTACAGACTGACTGACACTCATGTTGACACACTATAGACTGACACTCATGTTGACACACTATAGACTGACTGACACTCATGTTGACACACTATAGACTGACTGACACTCATGTTGACACACTACAGACTGACTGACACTCATGTTGACACACTATAGACTGACACTCATGTTGACACACTACAGACTGACTGACACTCATGTTGACACACTATAGACTGACACTCGTGTTGACACACTATAGACTGACTGACACTCATGTTGACACACTATACTGACTGACACTCATGTTGACACACTATAGACTGACTGACACTCATGTTGACACACTATAGACTGACTGACACTCATGTTGACACACTATAGACTGACTGACACTCATGTTGACACACTATAGACAGACTGACACTCATGTTGACACTATAGACTGACTGACACTCATGTTGACACACTATAAACTGACTGACACTCATGTTGACACACTACAGACTGACTGACACTCATGTTGACACACTATAGACTGACTGACACTCATGTTGACACACTATAGACTGACTGACACTCATGTTGACACACTATAGACTGACTGACACTCATGTTGACACACTATAGACTGACTGACACTCATGTTGACACACTATAGACTGACTGACACTCATGTTGACACACTATAGACTGACTGACACTCATGTTGACACACTATAGACTGACTGACACTCATGTTGACACACTACAGACTGACTGACACTCATGTTGACACACTACAGACTGACTGACACTCATGTTGACACACTACAGACTGACTGACACTCATGTTGACACTATAGACTGACTGACACTCATGTTGACACACTACAGACTGACTGACACTCATGTTGACACACTACAGACTGACTGACACTCATGTTGATACACTATAGACTGACTGACACTCATGTTGACACACTATAGACTGACTGACACTTGTGTTGACACACTATAGACTGACACTCAAGTTGACACACTATAGACAGACACTCATGTTGACACACTATAGACTGACTGACACTCGTGTTGACACACTACAGACTGACTGACCCTCATGTTGACACACTATAGACTGACACTCGTGTTGACACACTATAGACTGACTGACACTCGTGTTGACACACTATAGACTGACTGACACTCGTGTTGACACACTACAGACTGACTGACACTCGTGTTGACACACTACAGACTGACTGACACTCGTGTTGACACACTACAGACTGACTGACACTCGTGTTGACACACTACAGACTGACTGACACTCGTGTTGACACACTATAGACTGACTGACATTCGTGTTGACACACTACAGACTGACTGACACTCATGTTGACACACTACAGACTGACTGACACTCGTGTTGACACACTATAGACTGACTGACACTCATGTTGACACACTACAGACTGACTGACACTCATGTTGACACACTACAGACTGACACTCATGTTGACACACTATAGACTGACTGACACTCATGTTGACACACTACAGACTGACACTCATGTTGACACACTATAGACTGACTGACACTCATGTTGACACACTACAGACTGACTGACACTCATGTTGACACACTATAGACTGACTGACACTCATGTTGACACACTATAGACTGACTGACACTCGTGTTGACACACTATAGACTGACTGACACTCATGTTGACACACTATAGACTGACACTCGTGTTGACACATTATAGACTGACTGACACTCATGTTGACACACTATAGACTGACACTCATGTTGACACACTATAGACTAACTGACACTCATGTTGACACACTATAGACTAACTGACACTCATGTTGACAAACTATAGACTGACTGACACTCATGTTGACACACTATAGACTGACTGACACTCATGTTGACACACTACAGACTGACTGACACTCATGTTGACACACTATAGACTGACACTCATGTTGACACACTATAGACTGACTGACACTCATGTTGACACACTACAGACTGACTGACACTCATGTTGACACACTACAGACTGACACTCATGTTGACACACTATAGACTGACACTCATGTTGACACACTATAGACTGACTGACACTTGTGTTGACACACTATAGACTGACTGACACTCGTGTTGACACACAGACTGACTGACACTCATGTTGACACACTATAGACTGACTGACACTCGTGTTGACACACTATAGACTGACTGACACTCAAGTTGACACACTATAGACTGACTGACACTTGTGTTGACACACTATAGACTGACACTCATGTTGACACACTATAGACTGACACTCATGTTGACACACTATAGACTGACTGACACTCATGTTGACACACTATAGACTGACTGACACTCATGTTGACACACTATAGACTGACTGACACTCATGTTGACACACTACAGACTGACTGACACTCATGTTGACACACTATAGACTGACACTCATGTTGACACACTATAGACTGACTGACACTCATGTTGACACACTACAGACTGACTGACACTCATGTTGACACACTACAGACTGACACTCATGTTGACACACTATAGACTGACACTCATGTTGAGACACTACAGACTGACTGACACTCATGTTGACACACTATAGACTGACACTCGTGTTGACACACTATAGACTGACTGACACTCATGTTGACACACTATAGACTGACTGACACTCGTGTTAACACACTATAGACTGAATGACACTCATGTTGACACACTATAGACTGACTGACACTCATGTTGACACACTACAGACTGACTGACACTCATGTTGACACACTACAGACTGACTGACACTCATGTTGACACACTACAGACTGACTGACACTCATGTTGACACACTATAGACTGACTGACACTTGTGTTGACACACTATAGACTGACTGACACTCGTGTTGACACACTACAGACTGACTGACACTCATGTTGACACACTATAGACTGACTGACACTCGTGTTGACACACTATAGACTGACTGACACTCATGTTGACACACTATAGACTGACTGACACTTGTGTTGACACACTATAGACTGACACTCAAGTTGACACACTATAGACTGACACTCATGTTGACACACTATAGACTGACTGACACTCATGTTGACACACTACAGACTGACTGACACTCATGTTGATACACTACAGACTGACTGACACTCATGTTGACACACTATAGACTGACTGACACTTGTGTTGACACACTATAGACTGACACTCAAGTTGACACACTATAGACAGACACTCATGTTGACACACTATAGACTGACTGACACTCGTGTTGACACACTACAGACTGACTGACCCTCATGTTGACACACTATAGACTGACACTCATGTTGACACACTATAGACTGACTGACACTCGTGTTGACACACTATAGACTGACTGACACTCGTGTTGACACACTACAGACTGACTGACACTCGTGTTGACACACTACAGACTGACTGACACTCGTGTTGACACACTACAGACTGACTGACACTCGTGTTGACACACTACAGACTGACTGACACTCGTGTTGACACACTATAGACTGACTGACACTCGTGTTGACACACTACAGACTGACTGACACTCGTGTTGACACACTACAGACTGACTGACACTCGTGTTGACACACTACAGACTGACTGACACTCATGTTGACACACTATAGACTGACTGACACTCATGTTGACACACTACAGACTGACACTCATGTTGACACACTATAGACTGACTGACACTCATGTTGACACACTACAGACTGACACTCATGTTGACACACTATAGACTGACTGACACTCATGTTGACACACTACAGACTGACTGACACTCATGTTGACACACTATAGACTGACTGACACTCATGTTGACACACTATAGACTGACTGACACTCGTGTTGACACACTATAGACTGACTGACACTCGTGTTGACACACTATAGACTGACACTCGTGTTGACACATTATAGACTGACTGACACTCATGTTGACACACTATAGACTGACACTCATGTTGACACACTATAGACTAACTGACACTCATGTTGACACACTATAGACTGACTGACACTCATGTTGACACACTATAGACTGACTGACACTCATGTTGACACACTATAGACTGACTGACACTCATGTTGACACACTACAGACTGACTGACACTCATGTTGACACACTATAGACTGACACTCATGTTGACACACTATAGACTGACTGACACTCATGTTGACACACTACAGACTGACTGACACTCATGTTGACACACTACAGACTGACACTCATGTTGACACACTATAGACTGACACTCATGTTGACACACTATAGACTGACTGACACTTGTGTTGACACACTATAGACTGACTGACACTCGTGTTGACACACAGACTGACTGACACTCATGTTGACACACTATAGACTGACTGACACTCGTGTTGACACACTATAGACTGACTGACACTCAAGTTGACACACTATAGACTGACTGACACTTGTGTTGACACACTATAGACTGACACTCATGTTGACACACTATAGACTGACACTCATGTTGACACACTATAGACTGACTGACACTCATGTTGACACACTATAGACTGACTGACACTCATGTTGACACACTATAGACTGACTGACACTCATGTTGACACACTACAGACTGACTGACACTCATGTTGACACACTATAGACTGACACTCATGTTGACACACTATAGACTGACTGACACTCATGTTGACACACTACAGACTGACTGACACTCATGTTGACACACTACAGACTGACACTCATGTTGACACACTATAGACTGACACTCATGTTGAGACACTACAGACTGACTGACACTCATGTTGACACACTATAGACTGACACTCGTGTTGACACACTATAGACTGACTGACACTCATGTTGACACACTATAGACTGACTGACACTCGTGTTAACACACTATAGACTGAATGACACTCATGTTGACACACTATAGACTGACTGACACTCATGTTGACACACTACAGACTGACTGACACTCATGTTGACACACTACAGACTGACTGACACTCATGTTGACACACTACAGACTGACTGACACTCATGTTGACACACTATAGACTGACTGACACTTGTGTTGACACACTATAGACTGACTGACACTCGTGTTGACACACTACAGACTGACTGACACTCATGTTGACACACTATAGACTGACTGACACTCGTGTTGACACACTATAGACTGACTGACACTCATGTTGACACACTATAGACTGACTGACACTTGTGTTGACACACTATAGACTGACACTCAAGTTGACACACTATAGACTGACACTCATGTTGACACACTATAGACTGACTGACACTCATGTTGACACACTATAGACTGACTGACACTCATGTTGACACACTACAGACTGACTGACACTCATGTTGACACACTATAGACTGACTGACACTTGTGTTGACACACTATAGACTGACACTCAAGTTGACACACTATAGACAGACACTCATGTTGACACACTATAGACTGACTGACACTCGTGTTGACACACTACAGACTGACTGACCCTCATGTTGACACACTATAGACTGACACTCGTGTTGACACACTATAGACTGACTGACACTCGTGTTGACACACTATAGACTGACTGACACTCGTGTTGACACACTACAGACTGACTGACACTCATGTTGACACACTATAGACTGACTGACACTCGTGTTGACACACTACAGACTGACTGACACTCATGTTGACACACTACAGACTGACTGACACTCATGTTGACACACTATAGACTGACTGACACTCGTGTTGACACACTACAGACTGACTGACACTCATGTTGACACACTATAGACTGACTGACACTCATGTTGACACACTACAGACTGACACTCATGTTGACACACTATAGACTGACTGACACTCATGTTGACACACTACAGACTGACACTCATGTTGACACACTATAGACTGACTGACACTCATGTTGACACACTATAGACTGACTGACACTCATGTTGACACACTATAGACTGACTGACACTCATGTTGACACACTATAACGACTGACACTCATGTTGACACACTATAGACTGACTGACACTCGTGTTGACACACTATAGACTGACTGACACTCATGTTGACACACTATAGACTGACTGACACTCATGTTGACACACTATAGACTGACTGACACTCATGTTGACACACTATAGACTGACTGACACTCATGTTGACACACTATAGACTGACTGACACTCATGTTGACACACTATAGACTGACTGACACTCATGTTGACACACTACAGACTGACTGACACTCATGTTGACACACTACAGACTGACACTCATGTTGACACACTATAGACTGACACTCATGTTGACACACTACAGACTGACTGACACTCATGTTGACACACTATAGACTGACACTCGTGTTGACACACTATAGACTGACTGACACTCGTGTTGACACACTATAGACTGACTGACACTCATGTTGACACACTATAGACTGACTGACACTCATGTTGACACACTACAGACTGACTGACACTCATGTTGACACACTACAGACTGACTGACACTCATGTTGACACACTACAGACTGACACTCATGTTGACACACTATAGACTGACACTCATGTTGACACACTATAGACTGACTGACACTTGTGTTGACACACTATAGACTGACTGACACTCGTGTTGACACACAGACTGACTGACACTCATGTTGACACACTATAGACTGACTGACACTCGTGTTGACACACTATAGACTGACTGACACTCAAGTTGACACACTATAGACTGACTGACACTTGTGTTGACACACTATAGACTGACACTCATGTTGACACACTATAGACTGACACTCATGTTGACACACTATAGACTGACTGACACTCATGTTGACACACTATAGACTGACTGACACTCATGTTGACACACTATAGACTGACTGACACTCATGTTGACACACTATAGACTGACTGACACTCATGTTGACACACTATAGACTGACACTCATGTTGACACACTATAGACTGACTGACACTCATGTTGACACACTATAGACTGACACTCGTGTTGACACACTATAGACTGACTGACACTCATGTTGACACACTATAGACTGACTGACACTCATGTTGACACACTATAGACTGAATGACACTCATGTTGACACACTATAGACTGACTGACACTCATGTTGACACACTACAGACTGACTGACACTCATGTTGACACACTACAGACTGACTGACACTCATGTTGACACACTACAGACTGACTGACACTCATGTTGACACACTATAGACTGACTGACACTTGTGTTGACACACTATAGACTGACTGACACTCGTGTTGACACACTACAGACTGACTGACACTCATGTTGACACACTATAGACTGACTGACACTCGTGTTGACACACTATAGACTGACTGACACTCATGTTGACACACTATAGACTGACTGACACTCGTGTTGACACACTATAGATGACTGACACTCATGTTGACACACATAGACTGACACTCATGTTGACACACTATAGACTGACTGACACTCATGTTGACACACTATAGACTGACTGACACTCATGTTGACACACTATAGACTGACTGACACTCATGTTGACACACTATAGACTGACACTCATGTTGACACACTATAGACTGACTGACACTCATGTTGACACACTACAGACTGACTGACACTCATGTTGACACACTATAGACTGACTGACACTCATGTTGACACACTATAGACTGACTGACACTCATGTTGACACACTATAGACTGACTGACACTCATGTTGACACACTACAGACTGACTGACACTCATGTTGACACACTATAGACTGACTGACACTCATGTTGACACACTATAGACTGACTGACACTTGTGTTGACACACTATAGTGACTGACACTCATGTTGACACACTATAAGACTGACACTCATGTTGACACACTATAGACTGACTGACACTCGTGTTGACACACTATAGACTGACTGACACTCGTGTTGACACACTACAGACTGACTGACACTCATGTTGACACACTATAGACTGACACTCATGTTGACACACTATAGACTGACTGACACTCATGTTGACACACTATAGACTGACTGACACTCGTGTTGACACACTATAGACTGACTGACACTCGTGTTGACACACTATAGACTGACTGACACTCGTGTTGACACACTACAGACTGACTGACACTCATGTTGACACACTACAGACTGACTGACACTCATGTTGACACACTATAGACTGACTGACACTCATGTTGACACACTACAGACTGACTGACACTCATGTTGACACACTACAGACTGACTGACACTCATGTTGACACACTACAGACTGACACTCATGTTGACACACTATAGACTGACACTCATGTTGACACACTATAGACTGACTGACACTTGTGTTGACACACTATAGACTGACTGACACTCGTGTTGACACACAGACTGACTGACACTCATGTTGACACACTATAGACTGACTGACACTCGTGTTGACACACTATAGACTGACTGACACTCAAGTTGACACACTATAGACTGACTGACACTTGTGTTGACACACTATAGACTGACACTCATGTTGACACACTATAGACTGACACTCATGTTGACACACTATAGACTGACTGACACTCATGTTGACACACTATAGACTGACTGACACTCATGTTGACACACTATAGACTGACTGACACTCATGTTGACACACTACAGACTGACTGACACTCATGTTGACACACTACAGACTGACTGACACTCATGTTGACACACTATAGACTGACTGACACTCATGTTGACACACTATAGACTGACTGACACTTGTGTTGACACACTATAGACTGACACTCAAGTTGACACACTATAAGACTGACACTCATGTTGACACACTATAGACTGACTGACACTCGTGTTGACACACTATAGACTGACTGACACTCGTGTTGACACACTACAGACTGACTGACACTCATGTTGACACACTATAGGACTGACACTCATGTTGACACACTATAGACTGACTGACACTCGTGTTGACACACTACAGACTGACTGACACTCGTGTTGACACACTACAGACTGACTGACACTCATGTTGACACACTGCAGACTGACTGACACTCATGTTGACACACTACAGACTGACTGACACTCGTGTTGACACACTACAGACTGACTGACACTCGTGTTGACACACTACAGACTGACTGACACTCGTGTTGACACACTACAGACTGACTGACACTCATGTTGACACACTATAGACTGACTGACACTCATGTTGACACACTATAGACTGACTGACACTCATGTTGACACACTATAGATGACTGACACTCATGTTGAGACACTACAGACTGACTGACACTCATGTTGACACACTATAGACTGACACTCGTGTTGACACACTATAGACTGACTGACACTCATGTTGACACACTATAGACTGACTGACACTCGTGTTGACACACTATAGACTGACTGACACTCATGTTGACACACTATAGACTGACTGACACTCATGTTGACACACTACAGACTGACTGACACTCATGTTGACACACTACAGACTGACTGACACTCATGTTGACACACTACAGACTGACTGACACTCATGTTGACACACTATAGACTGACTGACACTCGTGTTGACACACTATAGACTGACTGACACTCATGTTGACACACTACAGACTGACTGACACTCATGTTGACACACTATAGACTGACTGACACTCATGTTGACACACTATAGACTGACTGACACTCATGTTGACACACTATAGACTGACTGACACTCATGTTGACACACTATAGACTGACTGACACTCATGTTGACACACTACAATGACTGACACTCATGTTGACACACTATAGACTGACTGACACTCATGTTGACACACTACAGACTGACTGACACTCATGTTGACACACTATAGACTGACACTCGTGTTGACACACTATAGACTGACTGACACACTATAGACTGACTGACACTCGTGTTGACACACTATAGACTGACTGACACTCGTGTTGACACACTATAGACTGACTGACACTCATGTTGACACACTATAGGACTGACACTCATGTTGACACACTATAGACTGACTGACACTCGTGTTGACACACTACAGACTGACTGACACTCGTGTTGACACACTACAGACTGACTGACACTCGTGTTGACACACTATAGACTGACTGACACTCATGTTGACACACTATAGACTGACTGACACTCGTGTTGACACACTACAGACTGACTGACACTCATGTTGACACACTACAGACTGACTGACACTCATGTTGACACACTACAGACTGACTGACACTCATGTTGACACACTACAGACTGACTGACACTCATGTTGACACACTACAGACTGACACTCATGTTGACACACTATAGGACTGACACTCATGTTGACACACTATAGACTGACTGACACTTGTGTTGACACACTATAGACTGACTGACACTCGTGTTGACACTACAGACTGACTGACACTCATGTTGACACACTATAGACTGACTGACACTCGTGTTGACACACTATAGACTGACTGACACTCATGTTGACACACTATAGACTGACTGACACTTGTGTTGACACACTATAGACTGACACTCATGTTGACACACTATAGACTGACACTCATGTTGACACACTATAGACTGACTGACACTCGTGTTGACACACTATAGACTGACTGACACTCATGTTGACACACTATAGACTGACTGACACTCATGTTGACACACTACAGACTGACTGACACTCATGTTGACACACTACAGACTGACTGACACTCATGTTGACACACTACAGACTGACTGACACTCATGTTGACACACTATAGACTGACTGACACTCGTGTTGACACACTATAGACTGACTGACACTCATGTTGACACACTATAGATGACTGACACTCATGTTGACACACTATAGACTGACTGACACTCATGTTGACACACTATAGACTGACTGACACTCATGTTGACACACTACAGACTGACTGACACTCATGTTGACACACTATAATGACTGACACTCATGTTGACACACTATAGACTGACTGACACTCGTGTTGACACACTACAGACTGACTGACACTCATGTTGACACACTATAGACTGACTGACACTCATGTTGACACACTATAGACTGACTGACACTCGTGTTGACACACTACAGACTGACTGACACTCGTGTTGACACACTACAGACTGACTGACACTCATGTTGACACACTACAGACTGACTGACACTCGTGTTGACACACTACAGACTGACTGACACTCATGTTGACACACTATAGACTGACTGACACTCATGTTGACACACTATAGACTGACTGACACTCATGTTGACACACTATAGACTGACACTCATGTTGAGACACTATAGACTGACTGACACTCATGTTGACACACTATAGATGACTGACACTCGTGTTGACACACTATAGACTGACTGACACTCATGTTGACACACTATAGACTGACTGACACTCGTGTTGACACACTATAGACTGACTGACACTCATGTTGACACACTATAGACTGACTGACACTCATGTTGACACACTACAGACTGACTGACACTCATGTTGACACACTACAGACTGACTGACACTCATGTTGACACACTATAGACTGACTGACACTCATGTTGACACACTATAGACTGACTGACACTCGTGTTGACACACTATAGACTGACTGACACTCGTGTTGACACACTACAGACTGACTGACACTCATGTTGACACACTATAGACTGACTGACACTCATGTTGACACACTATAGACTGACTGACACTCATGTTGACACACTATAGACTGACTGACACTCATGTTGACACACTACAGACTGACTGACACTCATGTTGACACACTACAGAGACTGACACTCATGTTGACACACTATAGACTGACACTCATGTTGACACACTATAGACTGACTGACACTCATGTTGACACACTATAGATGACTGACACTCGTGTTGACACACTATAGACTGACTGACACTCATGTTGACACACTATAGACTGACTGACACTCATGTTGACACACTATAGACTGACTGACACTCATGTTGACACACTATAGACTGACTGACACTCATGTTGACACACTATAGACTGACACTCATGTTGAGACACTACAGACTGACTGACACTCATGTTGACACACTATATGACTGACACTCGTGTTGACACACTATAGACTGACTGACACTCATGTTGACACACTATAGACTGACTGACACTCGTGTTAACACACTATAGACTGACTGACACTCATGTTGACACACTATAGACTGACTGACACTCATGTTGACACACTACAGACTGACTGACACTCATGTTGACACACTACAGACTGACTGACACTCATGTTGACACACTACAGACTGACTGACACTCATGTTGACACACTATAGACTGACTGACACTTGTGTTGACACACTATAGACTGACTGACACTCGTGTTGACACACTACAGACTGACTGACACTCATGTTGACACACTATAGACTGACTGACACTCGTGTTGACACACTATAGACTGACTGACACTCATGTTGACACACTATAGACTGACTGACACTTGTGTTGACACACTATAGACTGACACTCAAGTTGACACACTATAGACTGACACTCATGTTGACACACTATAGACTGACTGACACTCGTGTTGACACACTATAGACTGACTGACACTCATGTTGACACACTACAGACTGACTGACACTCATGTTGACACACTATAGACTGACACTCATGTTGACACACTATAGACTGACTGACACTCGTGTTGACACACTACAGACTGACTGACACTCGTGTTGACACACTACAGACTGACTGACACTCGTGTTGACACACTACAGACTGACTGACACTCATGTTGACACACTATAGACTGACTGACACTCATGTTGACACACTACAGACTGACACTCATGTTGACACACTATAGACTGACTGACACTCATGTTGACACACTACAGACTGACACTCATGTTGACACACTATAGACTGACTGACACTCATGTTGACACACTATAGACTGACTGACACTCATGTTGACACACTATAGACTGACTGACACTCATGTTGACACACTATAGACTGACTGACACTCATGTTGACACACTATAGACTGACTGACACTCATGTTGACACACTATAGACTGACACTCGTGTTGACACATTATAGACTGACTGACACTCATGTTGACACACATAGACTGACACTCATGTTGACACACTATAGACTGACTGACACTCATGTTGACACACTATAGACTGACTGACACTCATGTTGACACACTATAGACTGACTGACACTCATGTTGACACACTATAGACTGACTGACACTCATGTTGACACACTACAGACTGACTGACACTCATGTTGACACACTATAGACTGACACTCATGTTGACACACTATAGACTGACTGACACTCATGTTGACACACTACAGACTGACTGACACTCATGTTGACACACTACAGACTGACACTCATGTTGACACACTATAGACTGACACTCATGTTGACACACTACAGACTGACTGACACTCATGTTGACACACTATAGACGACTGACACTCGTGTTGACACACTATAGACTGACTGACACTCATGTTGACACACTATAGACTGACTGACACTCATGTTGACACACTATAGACTGACTGACACTCATGTTGACACACTACAGACTGACTGACACTCATGTTGACACACTACAGACTGACTGACACTCATGTTGACACACTACAGAGACTGACACTCATGTTGACACACTATAGACTGACTGACACTCATGTTGACACACTATAGACTGACTGACACTCGTGTTGACACACTATAGACTGACTGACACTCGTGTTGACACACACAGACTGACTGACACTCATGTTGACACACTATAGACTGACTGACACTCGTGTTGACACACTATAGACTGACTGACACTCAAGTTGACACACTATAGACTGACTGACACTTGTGTTGACACACTATAGACTGACACTCATGTTGACACACTATAGACTGACACTCATGTTGACACACTATAGACTGACTGACACTCATGTTGACACACTATAGACTGACTGACACTCATGTTGACACACTATAGACTGACTGACACTCATGTTGACACACTACAGACTGACTGACACTCATGTTGACACACTACAGACTGACACTCATGTTGACACACTATAGACTGACTGACACTCATGTTGACACACTACAGACTGACACTCATGTTGACACACTATAGACTGACTGACACTCATGTTGACACACTACAGACTGACTGACACTCATGTTGACACACTATAGACTGACTGACACTCATGTTGACACACTATAGACTGACTGACACTCGTGTTGACACACTATAGACTGACTGACACTCGTGTTGACACACTATAGACTGACACTCGTGTTGACACACTATAGACTGACTGACACTCATGTTGACACACTATAGACGACTGACACTCATGTTGACACACTATAGACTGACTGACACTCATGTTGACACACTATAGACTGACTGACACTCATGTTGACACACTATAGACTGACTGACACTCATGTTGACACACTATAGACTGACTGACACTCATGTTGACACACTACAGACTGACTGACACTCATGTTGACACACTATAGACGACTGACACTCATGTTGACACACTATAGACTGACTGACACTCATGTTGACACACTACAGACTGACTGACACTCATGTTGACACACTACAGACTGACACTCATGTTGACACACTATAGACTGACACTCATGTTGACACACTACAGACTGACTGACACTCATGTTGACACACTATAGTGACTGACACTCGTGTTGACACACTATAGACTGACTGACACTCGTGTTGACACACTATAGACTGACTGACACTCATGTTGACACACTATAGACTGACTGACACTCATGTTGACACACTACAGACTGACTGACACTCATGTTGACACACTACAGACTGACTGACACTCATGTTGACACACTACAGACTGACACTCATGTTGACACACTATAGACTGACACTCATGTTGACACACTATAGACTGACTGACACTTGTGTTGACACACTATAGACTGACTGACACTCGTGTTGACACACAGACTGACTGACACTCATGTTGACACACTATAGACTGACTGACACTCGTGTTGACACACTATAGACTGACTGACACTCAAGTTGACACACTATAGACTGACTGACACTCATGTTGACACACTATAGACTGACACTCATGTTGACACACTATAGACTGACACTCATGTTGACACACTATAGACTGACTGACACTCATGTTGACACACTATAGACTGACTGACACTCATGTTGACACACTATAGACTGACTGACACTCATGTTGACACACTACAGACTGACTGACACTCATGTTGACACACTATAGACTGACACTCATGTTGACACACTATAGACTGACTGACACTCATGTTGACACACTACAGACTGACTGACACTCATGTTGACACACTACAGACTGACACTCATGTTGACACACTATAGACTGACACTCATGTTGACACACTACAGACTGACTGACACTCATGTTGACACACTATACTGACTGACACTCGTGTTGACACACTATAGACTGACTGACACTCATGTTGACACACTATAGACTGACTGACACTCATGTTGACACACTATAGACTGACTGACACTCATGTTGACACACTATAGACTGACTGACACTCATGTTGACACACTATAGACTGACTGACACTCATGTTGACACACTATAGACTGACTGACACTCATGTTGACACACTACAGACTGACTGACACTCATGTTGACACACTACAGACTGACTGACACTCGTGTTGACACACTACAGACTGACTGACACTCATGTTGACACACTACAGACTGACTGACACTCATGTTGACACACTATAGACTGACTGACACTCGTGTTGACACACTATAGACTGACTGACACTCATGTTGACACACTACAGACTGACTGACACTCATGTTGACACACTATAGACTGACTGACACTCGTGTTGACACACTATAGACTGACTGACACTCATGTTGACACACTATAGACTGACTGACACTCGTGTTGACACACTATAGAGACTGACACTCATGTTGACACACTATAGACTGACACTCATGTTGACACACTATAGACTGACTGACACTCGTGTTGACACACTATAGACTGACTGACACTCGTGTTGACACACTACAGACTGACTGACACTCATGTTGACACACTATAGACTGACACTCATGTTGACACACTATAGACTGACTGACACTCGTGTTGACACACTACAGACTGACTGACACTCGTGTTGACACACTACAGACTGACTGACACTCGTGTTGACACACTATAGACTGACTGACACTCGTGTTGACACACTACAGACTGACTGACACTCGTGTTGACACACTACAGACTGACTGACACTCGTGTTGACACACTACAGACTGACTGACACTCATGTTGACACACTACAGACTGACTGACACTCATGTTGACACACTACAGACTGACTGACACTCATGTTGACACACTACAGACTGACACTCATGTTGACACACTATAGACTGACACTCATGTTGACACACTATAGACTGACTGACACTCGTGTTGACACACTATAGACTGACTGACACTCGTGTTGACACACAGACTGACTGACACTCATGTTGACACACTATAGACTGACTGACACTCGTGTTGACACACTATAGACTGACTGACACTCAAGTTGACACACTATAGACTGACTGACACTCGTGTTGACACACTATAGACTGACACTCATGTTGACACACTATAGACTGACACTCATGTTGACACACTATAGACTGACTGACACTCATGTTGACACACTATAGACTGACTGACACTCATGTTGACACACTATAGACTGACTGAAACTCATGTTGACACACTACAGACTGACTGACACTCATGTTGACACACTACAGACTGACTGACACTCATGTTGACACACTACAGACTGACTGACACTCATGTTGACACTATAGACTGACTGACACTCATGTTGACACACTACAGACTGACTGACACTTGTGTTGACACACTATAGACTGACACTCAAGTTGACACACTATAGACTGACACTCATGTTGACACACTATAGACTGACTGACACTCGTGTTGACACACTATAGACTGACTGACACTCGTGTTGACACACTACAGACTGACTGACCCTCATGTTGACACACTATAGACTGACACTCATGTTGACACACTATAGACTGACTGACACTCGTGTTGACACACTACAGACTGACTGACACTCGTGTTGACACACTACAGACTGACTGACACTCGTGTTGACACACTATAGACTGACTGACACTCGTGTTGACACACTACAGACTGACTGACACTCGTGTTGACACACTACAGACTGACTGACACTCGTGTTGACACACTACAGACTGACTGACACTCGTGTTGACACACTACAGACTGACTGACACTCATGTTGACACACTATAGACTGACTGACACTCATGTTGACACACTATAGACTGACTGACACTCATGTTGACACACTATAGACTGACACTCATGTTGAGACACTACAGACTGACTGACACTCATGTTGACACACTATAGACTGACACTCGTGTTGACACACTATAGACTGACTGACACTCATGTTGACACACTATAGACTGACTGACACTCGTGTTGACACACTATAGACTGACTGACACTCATGTTGACACACTATAGACTGACTGACACTCATGTTGACACACTACAGACTGACTGACACTCATGTTGACACACTACAGACTGACTGACACTCATGTTGACACACTACAGACTGACTGACACTCATGTTGACACACTATAGACTGACTGACACTTGTGTTGACACACTATAGACTGACTGACACTCGTGTTGACACACTACAGACTGACTGACACTCATGTTGACACACTATAGACTGACTGACACTCGTGTTGACACACTATAGACTGACTGACACTCATGTTGACACACTATAGACTGACTGACACTTGTGTTGACACACTATAGACTGACACTCAAGTTGACACACTATAGACTGACACTCATGTTGACACACTATAGACTGACTGACACTCGTGTTGACACACTATAGACTGACTGACACTCGTGTTGACACACTACAGACTGACTGACACTCATGTTGACACACTATAGACTGACACTCATGTTGACACACTATAGACTGACTGACACTCGTGTTGACACACTACAGACTGACTGACACTCGTGTTGACACACTACAGACTGACTGACACTCGTGTTGACACACTATAGACTGACTGACACTCGTGTTGACACACTACAGACTGACTGACACTCGTGTTGACACACTACAGACTGACTGACACTCGTGTTGACACACTACAGACTGACTGACACTCATGTTGACACACTACAGACTGACTGACACTCATGTTGACACACTACAGACTGACTGACACTCATGTTGACACACTATAGACTGACTGACACTCATGTTGACACACTATAGACTGACTGACACTCATGTTGACACACTATAGACTGACTGACACTCGTGTTGACACACTATAAGACTGACACTCATGTTGACACACTATAGACTGACTGACACTCATGTTGACACACTATAGACTGACTGACACTCATGTTGACACACTATAGACTGACTGACACTCATGTTGACACACTATAGACTGACTGACACTCATGTTGACACACTATAGACTGACTGACACTCATGTTGACACACTATAGACTGACTGACACTCATGTTGACACACTACAGACTGACTGACACTCATGTTGACACACTATAGACTGACTGACACTCATGTTGACACACTATAGACTGACTGACACTCATGTTGACACACTATAGACTGACTGACACTCATGTTGACACACTATAGACTGACTGACACTCATGTTGACACACTACAGACTGACTGACCCTCATGTTGACACACTATAGAGACTGACACTCATGTTGACACACTATAGACTGACTGACACTCGTGTTGACACACTACAGACTGACTGACACTCGTGTTGACACACTACAGACTGACTGACACTCGTGTTGACACACTATAGACTGACTGACACTCGTGTTGACACACTACAGACTGACTGACACTCGTGTTGACACACTACAGACTGACTGACACTCGTGTTGACACACTACAGACTGACTGACACTCGTGTTGACACACTACAGACTGACTGACACTCATGTTGACACACTATAGACTGACTGACACTCATGTTGACACACTATAGACTGACTGACACTCATGTTGACACACTATAGACTGACTGACACTCATGTTGACACACTATAGACTGACTGACACTCATGTTGACACACTATAGACTGACTGACACTCATGTTGACACACTACAGACTGACTGACACTCATGTTGACACACTACAGACTGACTGACACTCATGTTGACACTATAGACTGACTGACACTCATGTTGACACACTACAGACTGACTGACACTCATGTTGACACACTACAGACTGACTGACACTCATGTTGACACTATAGACTGACTGACACTCATGTTGATACTACAGACTGACTGACACTCATGTTGACACACTACAGACTGACTGACACTCATGTTGACACACTACAGACTGACTGACACTCATGTTGACACACACTCACCTCTCTCTCTCTCTCTCTCTCTAGGGTGATCCAGAGCTATAACCCCAGCTTCCCAGTCGGCTGCCATGTGGTCAGTGATTGTGGATGGAGGAGTCACTGGGTGTGTGATGGGGCAGAGCTGACCCCTGTGCTGCCAGACTGGCCCCTGGACATCCCCCTCTCCCTGGCCCTGGGGGCCATCGGCATGCCTGGGTAGGATGGATAGATGGATCTCGATAGATAGATAGATAGATAGATAGATAGATAGATAGATAGATAGATAGATAGATAGATAGATAGATAGATAGATAGATAGATAGATAGATAGATAGATATGCAGACTGCCCTGTGTGGTTGAGGTGTGTGATATACATTAGTGGTTATAATAGTGCTGAGGCTGATGATGATGATATTTTTGTAGTCTGACAGCTCTGTATGGACTAGAGGAGGTGTGTGATATACATTAGTGGTTATAATAGTGCTGATGGTGATGATGATGATATCTCTCTAGTCTGACAGCTCTGTATGGACTAGAGGAGGTGTGTGATATACATTAGTGGTTATAATAGTGCTGATGGTGATGATGATGATATCTCTCTAGTCTGACAGCTCTGTATGGACTAGAGGAGGTGTGTGATATACATTAGTGGTTATAATAGTGGTGATGATGATGATATCTCTCTAGTCTGACAGCTCTGTATGGAGTAGAGGAGGTGTGTGATATACATTAGTGGTTATAATAGTGATGATGATGATGATATCTCTCTAGTCTGACAGCTCTGTATGGACTAGAGGAGGTGTGTGATATACATTAGTGGTTATAATAGTGATGATGATGATATCTCTCTAGTCTGACAGCTCTGTATGGACTAGAGGAGGTGTGTGATATACATTAGTGGTTATAATAGTGCTGATGATGATGATGATGATGATATCTCTCTAGTCTGACAGCTCTGTATGGACTAGAGGAGGTGTGTGAAACAGTAGTGGTTATAATAGGTGATGATGATGATGATGATGATATCTCTCTAGTCTGACAGCTCTGTATGGACTAGAGGAGGTGTGTGAGATAAAGAAGGGGGAGACTCTTCTGGTGAACGCTGCAGCAGGAGCCGTGGGCTCAGTGGTGGGACAGATCGCCAAGATCAAGGTACAACATTCCCCCAACGTTCCCAGAGCGTTCCCACAACGTCTCCACAGTGTTAGTTGCTTCCTGAAGATGAGGACAAGTTATGTTCTACATTCCATGTGTCTGTGTGTTACTAGTGACTTTCATAATGTATATGTGTGTGTGTGTGTGTGTGTGTGTGTCTCCGTCCTCAGGGCTGCAGAGTGGTGGGCTGTGCGGGGACAGATGCCAAGGTGTCCTATCTAAAGGAGCTGGGTTTTGACCAGGTCTTCAACTACAAGACTGTCACCTCTCTGGAGGAATCACTCAGGGAGGCCGCGCCACACGGATACGACTGCTACTTTGAGAACGTGAGGTCGCTGCACCACTCGCACACACGCATTCTTTGTGTGTGTGGACATGCGTGTGTGTGGACATGCGTGTTTGTGGACATGCGTGTGTATGTGTGTGTGTATCAAAGCTCAATCTCTCTCTCTCTCTCTCTCTCTCTAGGTTGGTGGGAAGTTCTCCAGTGTAGTGATGCCTCAGATGAGAGAGTATGGCAGAATAGCTGTGTGTGGAAGCATCTCCATGTACAACGACACCACACCGCAGACAGGTATACTGTCCACACCACAGACAGGTAAACTGTCCACACCACAGACGGGTATACTGTCCACACCACAGACGGGTATACTGTCCACACCACAGACGGGTATACTGTCCACACCACAGACGGGTATACTGTCCACACCACAGACGGGTATACTGTCCACACCACAGACGGGTATACTGTCCACACCACAGACGGGTATACTGTCCACACCGCAGACGGGTATACTGTCCACACCGCAGACGGGTATACTGTCCACACCGCAGACGGATATACTGTCCACACCGCAGACGGGTATACTGTCCACACCGCAGACGGGTATACTGTCCACACCACAGACGGGTATACTGTCCATACCACAGACAGGTATACTGTCCACACCACAGACGGGTATACTGTCCACACCACAGACAGGTATACTGTCCATACCACAGACGGGTATACTGTCCATACCACAGATAGGTATACTGTCCACACCACAGACAGGTATAATGTCCACACCACAGACAGGTATACTGCACCATAGAGTACAACAACACTACACCACAGACAGGTATTTGTTTATATGCCAGGGCTGTTAGTTCACTCCCATATGATCTTACTGTATCTGTGTAACTGAATCCGTAGAAATGTTTGTTAATATTTGGCTACTGTATGTGTTTATATTTTAGGGCCGTATGTACACACCTATATGATCTTCAAACAGCTGAGGATGGAGGGCTTCCTGTGTGCTCGCTGGAAACACAAACACCAGCAGTCACTGAGGAGGCTGATGGCCTGGATGACTGAGGTACAGAGAGAGGGTTCTACTAGGATTCTATTGCTAGTATTCTATTATTAGTGTTCAATCACCAGTGTTCCATTACCAGTGTTCTTATATGAGTGTTCTATTACTAATATTCCATCACCAGTGTTCCATTACCAGTGTTCTTATGTGAGTGTTCTATTACTAGTGTTCCATCCCAGTGTTCTGTTACCAGTGTTCTTATATGAGTGTTCTATTACTAGTGTTCATCACCGGTGTTCTATTACCAGTGTTCTATTACCAGTGTTCTATTACCAGTGTTATATTGGCAGTGTTCCATTACCAGTGTTATATTGGCAGTGTTCCATTACCTGTGTTATATTACCAGTGTTATATTGGCAGTGTTCCATTACCAGTGTTATATTACCAGTGTTATATTGGCAGTGTTCCATTACTGCCAATATAACACTGGTAATATTGGCAGTGTTCCATTACCAGTGTTCTATTACCAGTGTTCTTATATGAGTGTTCTATTACTAGTGTTCCATCACCGGTGTTCCATCACCAGTGTTCTGTTACTAGTGTTGCATCACCAGTTTTCCATCACCAGTGTTCCATCACCAGTGTTCTATTAGCAATGTTCTATCACCAGTGTTATATTACCAGTGTTCTGCTACCAGTGTTATATTACCAGTGTTTCATTACCAGTGTTCTGGTACTAGTGACAATATTGGCCTGGATGACTGAGATTCAGGGACAGGGTTCCATTACCAGTGTTATATTACCAGTGTTCCATCACCAGTGTTCTATTAACAATGTTCTATTACCAGTGTTCCATTATCAGTGTTCTGCTACCAGTGTTCTGGTACTAGTGACAATATTGGCCTGGATGACTGAGATTCAGGGACAGGGTTCCATTACCAGTGTTCTATTACCAGTGTTCAGGACATTCAGGATACAATAGAAACCCATCCAGTAAAGATTCCTTCTGAAAGTAGTTTTAAGTGAATCCAGGAAAACAGTTCTTAAAGACTGTGTAAGCCTGATGGTGGTGAGGATGAATATGACAGTGATGATGGTGGTGATGATGATTATGATGATGAGGATGATGCTGATGATGAGGAGGAGAAGGAGAATAAAATGTTTGTGTTGATCCTTCAGGGCAAGCTGAGATGCAATGAACACATCACCAGTGGTTTCAACAACATGCCTGCTGCCTTCATGGGCATGCTACAGGGGGACAACATCGGCAAGGCTGTGGTCAAGGTGTGATGATGTCACAATCACATCAACATTACACTCTTCCAGAACATCTGGCTGAAGCATTCCAGAACACTCCAGGTTCTAGAATCGGAATCGGTTTTTTATTCAACATTCCAAATCCTTCCTGAATACTACACTCTAGTGTTCAACATACAGCTACAGGTTTTGGTCCAGTGTAATTCAACATACAGCTAGACAGGTTTAGGTCCAGTGTAATTCAACAGACATCTAGACAGGTTTAGGTCCAGTGTAATTCAACAGACATCTAGACAGGTTTAGGTCCAGTGTAATTCAACAGACATCTAGACAGGTTTAGGTCCAGTGTAATTCAACAGACATCTAGACAGGTTTAGGTCCAGTGTAATTCAACAGACAGCTAGACAGGTTTAGGTCCAGTGTAATTCAACACACTGCTAGACAGGTTTAGGTCAAGTGTATTTCACCAGACAGCTAGACAGGTTTAGGTCCAGTGTAATTCAACAGACAGCTAGACAGGTTTAGGTCCAGTGTAATTCAACAGACAGCTAGACAGGTTTAGGTCCAGTGTAATTCAACAGACAGCTAGACAGGTTTAGGTCCAGTGTAATTCAACACACAGCTAGACAGGTTTAGGTCCAGTGTAATTCAACAGACAGCTAGACAGGTTTAGGTCCAGTGTAATTCAACAGACAGCTAGACAGGTTTAGGTCCAGTGTAATTCAACACACAGCTAGACAGGTTTTGGTCCAGTGTAATTCAACACACAGCTAGACAGGTTTTGGTCCAGTGTAATTCAACAGACAGCTAGACAGGTTTAGGTCCAGTGTAATTCAACACACAGCTAGACAGGTTTTGGTCCAGTGTAATTCAACACACAGCTAGACAGGTTTTGGTCTAGTGTAATTCAACAGACAGCTCGACAGGTTTTGGTCTAGTGTAATGACATTAACTAAATAAAACATGTCTTCACAATACAATGTTTATAATACATCCAGCATATTGATTATTACTTTTTCTACACCAATGACATAAGATTTGACTAATTACCAGACAGTCCCCACAACCTAGTTGATACTGACCTTAACCCAACACCTAGCAACCTCATAACCTGGTCTATACTGAGTTTATACTGTAGTGACCTTAACCCAACACCTAGCAATTTCATAACCTGGTCTATACTGAGTTTATACTGTAGTGACCTTAACCCAACACCTAGCAACCTGATAACCTGGTCTATACTGAGTTTATACTGTAGTGACCTTAACCCAACACCTAGCAACCCATAACCTGGTCTATACTGAGTTTATACTGTAGTGACCTTAACCCAACACCTAGCAAGTTTCATAACCTGGTCTATACTGAGGTGTTGTGGTGACAGTCGCTGGATGAGGATTAGGCCCCAACATACACATTAAATGGGGCGGCATGTAGCCTAGTGGTTAGAGCGTTGGGCCAATAACCGAAAGGTTGCTGGATTGAATCCCTTGAGCTGACATGGTAAACATCTGTCGTTTTGCCCCTGAACAAGGCAGTTAACCCACTGTTACCTAGACTGTCATTGTAAATAAGAATTTGTTCTTTAACGGACTTGCTTAGTTAAATAAACATAATGGTATGCATGTATACTTCACTACTAATGCAACACCTGATCATTTCTACTGTATATTTAGTGCACTGGAGTCCATGCAATAATTTCTGATATAATGTTGTCAGTTATTACAAATAAATACTAAAACTGCTTAAAACCTCACATGGATATTCAACACAACTCCTTCAGATAGACTTAATAAAGAGTCAATCTGGGATTCAAACAGCAAAGCGACCAGTCACCCTGCCACTTAGACAATTCCAGACTGCCCCTTCTTTAACCATGGAGCCATAACAATTACAACTAGTGTTCAACATGGATGTGGGTCTGGTTCTCACAGACCCAGTTGATTGTGCGTCTGGTTCTCACAGACCCAGTTGATTTTCATAATGCACCCTACACTGTTCCAGCTCGTCAATGGATCTGATTACCTTTGGGTGACCATAACACAGTCCTCCATGCCAAATAAGTTATTTGGTTTGTTGTTCTTCCTACACCTGTAGTGAAAACAAAGAATCAGCTGTAAAAATCATTCAGTAAATTAAAATAATTAAAAAATTGTCATGTATAAACATTAATATTCATAAACAGTGTACATGCTGTTAATACTTTATTTTCTTATTTGTTAACATTAATGAAGCACTTCTAAACAAAACATCCTAAGCATTTCTAACAAATTAATTTATAAACCATTTTTAATGGCCTATTCATGAGAGTTGTTGTAAAGTGTAAGCATATCATGTGGTTGAACAACACAGAGAACCAGGTGTTCCACTCTCTGGGTAGTAAGGGGCTCAGGCACTCCAGAATCTCCAACAGACCTGCATACAATCACCTACACAACAAACACACACAATAAAACCAGTCATCCTAACCTCCAGCCCAGCTGAAGAGTAGGCTTGCTATGTGAATGCACATACAGTTGTAACCGTTTGAGAGGAGTGCCAATTGTGCAGGGATGGGTGGATTCTGATTGGCCAATGTCTAGTCCTGGTTGGTAGACCTCGGATTCCCCCGCCCCTCACACTTACACACGCGGGTCCCTCGAGGAGACCCCTCTTCCCCAGTCAGACTCACGTTATGGTCCCAGAACAACACTATTATGTCCCCTCTGATTTTTCATAGTCAATAACCAACGCTCATAGCAGAGCAGAGAATGCTGTGTGAAGACAGATTTAGACATTCCATATCATTTAACAGTATCATTTCACCTCACCTAATTTATTATAATTGACTAGTTTCTCGCAATTATTTATCCTGGGAAAAGGGAGTGGGTGTCACGCCTGCTCCCGCTCTCCCTCTCTGGCGCTCGAGGGCGCCAGACTGCCTTCACCACGGACACCTGTCACCATCGTTACGCACTTCATCACACCTGCACATCACCGGTACCATCACGCGCAGCAGCGCATCATTGGACTCACCTGGACTCCTTTAGTTTGTTGATTGCCCCTCCTATATCTGTCTGTTTCTTTGGTTAGATCCCTGTGTCAGCATTAATGTCGTTGTGTGTTCCTGTCCAGGCGCTGTCCCGTCCCGTGTCCGTTGTTAATTAAACGTCCACTCCGTGTACCTGCTTCTCATCTCCAGCATCATCCTTACAGTGGGTTTGGGCGGAAAATCCCAGTAAATCTCGGGAACCTGGTTCCTGCCATTAACCCTATCAGCACCACCAGGCAAAATGCTGATAGGTACAGTATCTGTATCGGCTGTGAATTACAGTAAAAGACGAAAGACAAGTGTAATATTTGCACATTATTACAGTGTCTTAAAGTATTCACACCCCTTGACTTTACCCACATTTTGTTGTGTTAGAGCCTGAATTTAAACTGGATTACATTGAGATGTTTTTGTTACTGTCCTACACGCAATACACCATAATGTCATAGTGGAATGTTATTTTGCTAATTAATTTAAAATGAAAAGCTGAAATGCCTTCAGTCAATAAGAATTCAACCCTTTGTTATGGCAAGCCTAAATAAGTTCAGGAGTAAAAGGTGCTTAAAACAAGTCACATACTGTAATAAGTTGCATGGACTCACTCTGTGTGTAATAATAGTGGTTAACATAACATACAAATGATCTGTAAGGGCCCTCAGTCAAGCAGTGAATTTCAAACACAGATTCAACCTCAAAGACCAGGGAAGTTTTACAATGCCTTGTAAAGAAGGGCACCTATTGGTAGATGGGTCAAATTTAAAAAAAAAAGCAGACTTTGAATATCCCTACGAGAATGGTGAAGTTGTTAATTACACTTTGGATGGTGTATCAATACAGCCAGTCACTACAAATATACAGGTGTCCTTCCTAATTCAGTTGCCGGAGAGGAAGGATGAAATGAAATGAAATGAATGCATTCACTACTGTAAGTCGCTCTGGATAAGAGCGTCTGCTAAATGACTAAAATGTAAATGTAAATGAAGGAAACCGCTCAGGGATTTTGCCATGAGGCCAATGGGGACTTTAAAACAGTTACAGAGTTCAATGACTGTGATAGGAGAAAAACTGAGGATGGATCAACAACATTATAGTTACACCACAATACTAATCTAATAGAGAGAAAAGGAAGACTGTACAGAATAAAACATAATTCAAAACATGCAGCCTTTTTGCAACAAGGCAATAAAGTAATACTGCAAAAAATGTGGCGATGTAATTCACTTTTTTTCCTGAATACAAATCCAATACAACACATGACTGAATACCACTCTCCATATTTTCAAGCGTAGTGGTGGCTCCATCATGTTATGGGTGGACTGGTAGTTTTTCAGGATAAAAAGAAACAGAATGGAGCTAAGCACAGGCAAAATACTAGAGGAAATCCTGGTTTAGTCTGCTTTCCACCAGACTCTGGGAGATTAATTCACCTTTTAGCAGGACAATATATAAAACACAAGGCCAAAGCTACACTGGAGTTGCTTTCCAAGAAGACAGTGAATTTTCCTGAGTGGCCGAGGTACAGTTATTACATATATTTACTTGAAAATCTATGGCAAGAACTGAAAATTGTTGTCTAGCAATGATCAACAACCAGTTTGACAGAGCTTGAGGAATTTTTAAAAATAATAATGAGTAAATGCTGCACAATCCAGGCGTGGAAAGCTCTTATTGACTTACCCAGAAAGACTTGTTGAGTAATAACTGATTTGACAGAAATATCAGCTAGCTAGGATAGCCAGCTGCAGCTATCACCAAGCTATGCTAGCTAGCTACTGTCAGCTTGGCTAAACACAAGGTCAGCGCAGGCTTAAGCCTGGTTTTCAAAATCTGTAGGCAGCATTCTGCCTTCTCCCTACAGTTCTCAGCCTCAATAATCATCACTTGCGTTACGGCTTTCGAAACATATGGCCCTTATCTTTCATCAGCAAGAAGGAATTCTTCAAATAAAAATATACACTATGTGCGCGTTCATCTGACGAAACTACACTTCCTGAGTTATGCTTACACACAGGTGTTCAGAGCATGTTACAGAGCACAGGTGGTCGTTTCTTGTCTCTGTCTGTTTTCCGTAAACAAGCGCTGTAACATGGAGATGTTTCCGTCTGGGAACACTAACCCTAACCTTATCAAGGTGTATATCAATGTTTTTTTCCCCTCTCTGATATGAAAGATGGGGTCCTTATGCTTCCAAAACCATACCGCAAGCAATGCATGTTAATGTTCAGACCGAGTGTCAGCTATCTTAACAAAACTCCCCCTTACAGAAGACACCTTCGTCCAATGACTCTTGTGTAATATAATGGAACTGAGAGTCATGATCAAGGACTAGCTTTAGCCTACACATAGAACTGAGAGTCATGACCAAGGACTAGCTTTAGCCTACATATAGAACTGAGAGTCATGACCAAGGACTAGCTTTAGCCTGCATATAGAACTGAGAGTCATGATCAAGGACTAGCTTTAGCCTACACATAGAACGGAGAGTCATGACCAAGGACTAGCTTTAGCCTACATATAGAACTGAGAGTCATGACCAAGGACTAGCTTTAGCCTACATATAGAACTGAGAGTCATGATCAAGGACTAGCTTTAGCCTACATATAGAACTGAGAGTCATGATCAAGGACTAGCTTTAGCCTACATATAGAACTGAGAGTCATGATCAAGGACTAGCTTTAGCCTACACATAGAACTGAGAGTCATGATCAAGGACTAGCTTTAGCCTACATAGAATTGAATTAGCTGACCATCTTGAGATGGCGAGTCGGTCGGGAGGAGAGAAGTCCTCAAAACTTTGTTCTCTCCATAGCTTACCAAGCTGTACTCACTACTGCACTTGTTTGTTGTGATTGAATGGCAGACGCACCCAAGAAACACCCATGTCTAACCACACCCCGAGACAACTTTCATTTACCTTCAGTCATGGCCGCTAGTAGTTCTTATTGAGCATTGATGAAAAACAAAGCCAAATCAGGAAGTGCAATTGCCCTTTTAAAAAGGTCAGATTGAATAGATAGAAACTAGTCGTTCTCAGAAAAGTTATAGCAGTATGAGAATTGACCACTAGATGGTGATCTTGGTATGTCATCTGTGGACATGTGACCAGACCAAGGGGGCCTTCAGCAGCATGCAATGTTTAGGAACGTTCAGATAGAAATATGTTATGTAGAACAAACATGCCTCTCTGACATGTAGAAAAGAAGGAATCATGTCCACTTTATTCATAGCACTTCTATCTGCAATTTTCAATCACGTTTCGCTACTGAACCTGGCCAGAGGCTCTTTCTCAATTGTCTAAAAATCCATCTTCTCCTTGACTCTTCCCCTTCATCTGCACTAGTTGGAAAAATGTTCACAGGTGGAAACAGTATGGCGGAAGGAAGCTCATCATTAGGCTGGCTTAACTTTCACCTGATCAGTTCTTTCAGATCAGTGAAGGAGAGGGAAAAGTTTTAGACAACTGAGAAAGAGCCCATGTGTATGAAGTTAGTGTTGTGTTGAATTAAGAAGGTAGTCCTTGATTCTATAGTTTTAAAGTACATCTTAATCTACCCTACATCCCCACCAATTGTTTTTCAGTCAGCTCATACTTTTCTTTTATACTGTATATTTTCACTTCCTTGTTTTTTTCTCTCCAAGGTCTATTGCCACATTCAAGTCCTATCAGAGTTTAGTGTTATCAGAGGAACGACTTCTCAACTTGGAGTAGGAACTTGGAAATGTTAGCAAACAATTTATAGTGTTCAAAAAACATATAGTTATGTTTATTTTGATAAATAAAGTTTTGTTGTTGTATTTAACTGCAGAAGATGCTGCCATCAAAGTCATTTCCGTGGTAGCTGATGTCAGAGTTCAGCATGTAGGGAAAGTCTGGGTCCAAAGATAATAACTGAGTTTCCAACCTATGTTAAGGACTTGGAAGTTGTTATGAAAGTTTTTTAAAGTCGGGATCTCGTATTTCAAATACATTTTTTTTGTCACATGCACCGAATACAAATGAAATGCTTACTTACAAGCCCTTAATGTAACAGTCGTCGTATGGAGTGGACCAAACTGCAGCGGGTATATTAAACATCTTCTTTTATTCGAAGGAAAAAACAAAACACTTACACAAAACACTAACGACGAAAACAGTCCCGTAAGGTGCTCAGACTATACAAGGAAACAACCACCCACAAACACAAGAGAAAACTAACCCACTTAAATATGGCCTCCAATTAGAGGCAACGACAACCAGCTGGCTCTAATTGGAGGTCCTACCAAAACCCCAACATAGAAATTGAAAAACTAGATAAACACATAGAAATAGAAAATATAGAACATAAACCAAAAACCCCGAACACACTAAACAAACACCCCTGCCACACCCTGACCAAACTACAATAACAAACAACCCTTAACTGGTCAGGACGTGACAATCTGTTTGGGATAGGGGGAAGTATTTTGACGTCCGGATGAAAAGTGTGCCCAAAGTAAACTGCCTGTTACTCAGGCCCAGAAGCTAGGGTATGCATATAATTGGTAGATTTGGATAGAAAACTCTCTAACGTTTCCGAAACTGTTAAAATAATGCCTGTGAGTATAACAGAACTCATACGGCAGGCGAAAACCTGAGAAAAATCCATCCAGGAAGTGGGATTTTTGAAGTTTGTAGTTTTCTATTGAATGTCTACACAGTATCCGATGACAGTGGGGTCAGATTACACTTCCTATGGCTTCCACTAGATGCCAACAGTCTTTAGAAATTGTTTCAAGCTTGTATTGTGAAAAATGAGTGAGTAAGACCACTTTCTATGACTGGTCTGTCTGAAGTCCCATACTGTTTGGGGCGCGTGTCCGAGAGCGCGCCGTTTGTTGATTTTCCGCTTTCTATTGACAACGCGATTGTCCGGTTGAAATATTATTGCTTATTTATGCTAAAAACAACCTGAGGATTGATTCTAAACATCGTTTGACATATTTCCACAAACTTTACCTATACTATTTTGTCTTTTCGTCTGCCTGTTGTGCGCGCCCTGGAGCTAGTTGATTACTGAACAAAACACGCCAGCCAAACGGAGGTTTTTGGATATAAAGAGGAACTTTATCGAACATTTATTGTGTAACTGGGAGTTATGTGAGTGCAACCATATGAAGATCATCAAAGGTAAGTGATTAATTTTATCGCTATTTCTGACTTTTGTGATTCATCTACTTGGCTGGTAACTGTATGTAATGTTTTGTTAGCTGGGCGCTGTCCTCAGATAATCGCATGGTATGCTTTCGCCGTAAAGCCTTTTTGAAATCTGACACAGCAGCTGGATTAACCTCTCTGGGCCAGTGGGACGCTTGCATCCCACCCTAATCAACAGCCAGTGGAATCGCGTCACGCTAAATGCAAAACCTCATAAATGCTATAACTTCAATTTCTCAAACATATGACTATTTTACACCGTTTTATAGATACACCTCTCCTGAATCGAACCACGTTGTCCGATTTCAAAAAGGCTTTACAGCAAAAGCAAAACATTAGATTATGTCAGCAGAGTACCCAGCCGGAAATAATCACACAGCCATTTTCAAAGCAACTAGCATGCATCACAAATACCCAAAACACAGCTAAATGCAGCACTAACCTTTGACAACCTTCATCAGATGACACTCCTAGGACATCATGTTACACAACACATGCATTTTTTGTTCGATAAAGTTCATATTTATATATAAAAACAGCATTTTACATCGGCGCATGACGTTCAGAAAATCTTTTGCCTCAAATGCTTCCGGTTTAGTAGCGCTACAATTTACAAAATTACTATTCGAAAACATTGTTAAAATGTAATATTGTCATTCAAAGACTTATAGATTAACATGTCTTGAATGCCATCTCTTTGCCAGATTTAAAAATAACTTTACTGGGAAATCACACTTTGCAATAAACGACGTGGTATGCCCAGAAAAATAGTCTAGGCTATACATGTTTTGAGCCATCTTGGAACGATCAACCATCAAAAAATACTATTGTAAATAATCCCTTACCTTTGATTATCTTTATCAGAAGGCACTTCTAGGAATCCCAGGTCCATAACAAATGTAGTTTTGTTCAAAAAAGTTAATAATGTATGTCCCAATAGCGTTAGCGCTCCGAAGACTAGTGAAAATGTACCGTCTGCGTCTGACTTGTCGTCAGGAATGAGCAAAAATATTTAAGTTCGTTCAAACATGTCAAACGTTGTATAACATAAATCTTTAGGGGCTTTTTCAACCAGGGCTTCAATAATATTCCATTGGGATGGTTGCATTGTCTTTCAAAACGTTTCGAAAAGGGAGAGTACCCATGGGCGCCAACGTCACAATGGTAATGGCCCATTTCCTGTGACCAAGGTAAACATCCTCTCTTTCAGTCAATCTTGATGGTAGGAGGCTCAAAACACTTTGTAAAGACTGGGGACTAGTGGAAGCCATGGGAAGTGCTAAATGAATCGCAAGCCACTGTGTGTTTCAATGGCAAATGTTTGAAGTGATATCCACACATCAGATTTCCGTTTCCTGTCAGGATTTGTCTCAGGGTTTTGACTGCCATATGAGTTCTGTTATACTCACAGACACCATTCAAACAGTTTTAGAAACTTTAGGGTGTTTTCTATCCAAAGCCAATAATTATATGCATATTCTAGTTTCTGGGCAGTAGTAATAACCAGATTAAATCGGGTACGTTTTTTTATCCGGCCGTGCAAATACTGCCCCCTAGCCCTAACAGGTTAACAAGAAGTTAATCTTTAAACTGATGTATAACACTTGTATGTTTTCAGAATTCTTATTATGAGTATTTCTGTTTTTGAATTTGGCGCTGCAACTTCACTGGATGTTGGCCAGGGGTTCCGCCAACAATGCAGTTCAAGAAATGGAGTTAAGAAAATATTTACTCAATAAATTCAAGTAAAATATAAAATAAAAAGTAACACAGTAAAATAACAATAACATACATGAAGGGAACATTTTGACATTTGCTGTATGTTTGATGAGAAAGTCCATATTGCAAATGTACGGTCCCTTACTAGACGTCCGCGAACGTTTGTAAAATTTGCGGATGGCGTCGGGCCGTGCACCGGGCCGGATCTTCCGGGAAGTCATCGAACGGAGTCTCTCGGACATTCGGTTTCCGTTTTATAAAATGTTCAAATTTTGGTCATTTTTCACCTGTCCTGGCAAATACCACAAGAGGGCGAATGGAATCATATTGCAAATGCACAAAACATCACGATTCACGACGTGGCCTTTTCTCCTAAACGGGAAAATACTTTGAAGACGAAACTTGGTGAGCATAGGTTTGGCATAATGGGCATTTGGCTCCGAACAAGATGGAGTTGAGGCCTCAACGCTTTTTGAGTTAAGGCCATTTTCGTGGGATTAAAGGTCAAAAACAAAAATAGAGCGCTAATTTGACCGTTTCACGTCAAAGTACATGAACCTACGGTGTCAGGAAAAAAAGAACCAGACATTTATCTCTCGTAATTCAAAGAAAGTGGGGTTTTTTTGGAAAAAGTTACAGATCCAGTTGCAGCGTGTTCAGATGAATCCATTAAGGCGGGTTTCGGAGCTCTGCGAGATTTCTGTGATTTTCTGTGATTTTCTGAAATAACACACACTCATTCAACCCTCTGTAAATAAGTCAGTTCTTAACGTAAAGACTTAAAACTCAATATTCTATAAGAGCCTAACCCAAGGAGGATATGTGTTCACTTTCAGCTTCCTGTGTCAACCAGAAGTGCCTTACAATGGTGTCATAGGGGCTGTTTCGAAGGGTTAAAAAGGTCAGATCTTTCCACAACTTCATATGTGTGACTAGGTAACCCTCATGAACTGTAAATCAGTCATTACTCCCAACAGATGTCAAAGAAAAGCTCTCTCACACCACACACACACACACACACACACACACACACACACACACACACACACACACACACACACACACACACACACACACACACACAGCAAGGATGGAGTGACACAGTGCGGTGCTTAAAGACACACTGAGCCTGCAATGGCATTACCATTATCTCTAGGCTGTGCCGAGTTCAACGAGATGCCCCGCTTGACCGTAGCTCTAAGCACAGCGACTGTGAGAAAAAGTAGGCCCAAAATGAAGCCTGGCCCTAAATTTCAAGTGCTTTTGGGTGACAGCGAGAGAACCGTTAGGGTTAGAAGCACAATTCGACCTCAGGAATGTTCCTGAGGTCCTTCCAATCTGTGCAAGCATAACCTTGACCATGTGCCATTAACCCTTAACAGTGAAAAGAAGGTGTTAACATCAAAACGTTTGCAATGACTTTTCACCCCATTGGAATACATTGCCTATTCCCCTAAATTCAACCTGAAGCCTATGTGGGTTATGAATGCCTTATGAACCTGTCTTCGATGACATACCATCAGGCCACTATGAGGTCTACCTGTGTTGATTCTAAGCTTCCTGGAGCAACCGGAAGTTGTTAAAAACACCCTAAAGGTGTTTTGATATAACCAGCCTTCAGATTGTGAAAATCACTGCATTCAACCCTATGTAGATCAGTCAATTCTTAACCTGTTATGGCTAGGGGGGCAGTATTTTCACGGCTGGATAAAAAACGTACCCGATTTAATCTGGTTACCACTCCTACCCAGTAACTAGAATATGCATATACTTATTACATATGGATAGAAAACACCCTAAAGTTTCTAAAACTGTTTGAATGGTGTCTGAGTATAACAGAACTCATTTGGCAGGCAAAAAACTGAGAAGGTTTCATGCAGGAAGTGGCCTGTCTGACAAGGTGTCGTTCTTCTTGTCTCTGTTTATTGAAGAGTGAGGATCTTAGCTGTCCCGTGACACTTCCTACGGCTGCCATAGGGTCTCAGAAGGCGGTAAAAAGCTGAATCGTGGCTTTGCAGGCTCTGGCTGAAAAAAAGTAGCGCGTTTGGGTAGTGGCTGGTTACAGTACTGTGAGACTAAGGGCTCGTGCCCGCGACGACCGAAAGCTTTGTTTACTTTCCTCTGTTTAGCTAAATGGACATTCCCGGTCGGAATATTATCGCTTTTTTACGAGAAAAATGGCATAAAAATGGATTTTAAACAGCGGTTGACATGCTTCGAAGTACGGTAATGGAATATTTAGACTTTTTTTGTCACGAATTGCGCCACGCGCGACCCTTATTTACCCTTTCAGATAGTGTCTGGAACGCACAAACAAAACGCCGCAATTTGGATATAACGATGGATTATTTTGGACCAAACCAACATTTGTTATTGAAGTAGCAGTCCTGGGAGTGCATTCTGACGAAGACAACAAAAGGTAATCAAACTTTTATAATAGTAAATCTGATATTGGTCAGTGCTAAACTTGCCGGGTGTCTAAATAGCTAGCCCTGTGATGCCGGGCTATGTACTTAGAATATTTCAAAATGTGCTTTCACCAAAAAGCTATTTTAAAATCGGACATATCGAGTGCATAGAGGAGTTCTGTATCTATAATTCTTAAAATAATTGTTATGCTTTTTGTGAACGTTTATCGTGAGTAATTTAGTAAATTGTTAGCAAATTCCTCCGGAAGTTTGCGGGGGTATGCTAGTTCTGAACGTCACATGCTAATGTAAAAAGCTGTTTTTTGATATAAATATGAACTTGATTGAACAAAACATGCATGTATTGTATAACATAATGTCCTAGGTGTGTCATCTGATGAAGATCATCAAAGGTTAGTGCTGCATTTAGCTGTCTTCTGGGTTTTTGTGACATTATATGCTAGCTTGAAAAATGGGTGTCTGATTATTTCTGGCTTGGTACTCTGCTGACATAATCTAAATGTTTTGCTTTCGCTGTAAAGCCTTTTTGAAATCGGACAGTGTGGTTAGATAAAGGAGAGTCTTGTCTTTAAAATGCTGTGAAATAGTCATATGTTTGAGAAATTGAAGTTTTTGTATTTTTGAGGAATTTGTAATTCGCACCACGCCTATCATTGGATATTGAGCAGGTGTTCCGCTAGCGGAACGTCTAGATGTAAGAGGTTAACGTAAAGACTTTAAACTCGGGATTCTGTAAGAGCATACCCCAATCAGGATATGTGTTTACTTATAGCTTCCTGTGCCAACCGGAAGTGCCTTAAATATGGGTCACAGGGGCTGTTTTTGAAGGGTTAAAAAAGTCAGATCATTTCGAAACTTCATATGTGTGACTAGGTAACCCTCATGAACTGTAAATCAGTCATTTATCACATCAGATTTCCCCAAAAAAACTAACACACACACATAGCTAGGACATAGTGACACAGTGTGGGGCTTAGAGACATACAGAGCCTGCAATAGTTACCTTCGTTCAAACTATCAAAGAACCGTCAGACCTAGAGCTCTGAAACTTTAGAAACCTGTTCTAGAGTTCAAGTCGATAGTGCACGGTGAGTTATGTGGCTCTAGATGGTTCTCAGACCGAGAAACAGCCTCGTACATTTGCAATAACTTCAATTAATTTTGAAAATGACGACATTTAGAAATGTCCCAGAGTCGCAAGACCAGGTTGTAACGGTCGTCGTAGTAAGTGGACCAAAGCGCAGCGGGTTGAGTGCTCATTATATATTTATTTTGAACACTGAAGAAAACAAAACAAGAAAACGTACGAACGAACAGGAATACAGGCTAAACACAGCTATGCAATCACAACTTCCCACAAAACCCAAACAAAAGACACCCCTCTATATAGGACCTTCAATCAGAGGTAACGAGGAACAGCTACCTCCAATTGAAGGCCAAATCAATAAACTAAACATAGAACTAAAAAGACTAGACTAGAACATAGAAATATACTAACATAGAACAAAGCCCAAAAACCCCGGAAAACACTAACCAAACACCCTCTACATAAACACACACACCGAACCACATAAAACAAATACCCCCCTGCCACGTCCTGACCAAACTACAATAACAAATAACCCCTTTACTGGTCAGAACGTGACACAGGTGCATTGAAACCGCCTCGGCCCATAGAGACAGACCCCAACGTTTCTCTCCGATAGCTCATTCAAGGACCCCGTAGCAACTCCCGGAAAAAAGTGGATTTTCAGCACCAATTAAGGTCGTTGCTCGGGCACTGAATGACCTATCGAGCCGAAACTCGGGATTCGGGGTCGCCTCACATAGGCCTACAAATAATGTCAGAGCTGGACCCGCAGCTAGAACGTAACTATGTGTTTTATGTTTTTATTATGTTTTAAACTGAAGAAGCTATGAATTATGGGCCTGCTCTGAAATATGTGATAGTTGGCTTCTAAACGAGTTGGAAAAAAGTGTATTTGGTGTCAGATGGTATCAGTTTGGTGTCAGAATGATATCTAATTGACTGATGGATGCTGACTTGCTGGGTGACTTTTGTACATTTGCAATATGTTTAAACAGTGATAGACCATCACCAAAATGACATTCTGAAATCAACACAAACGAGCGATGGAGAGGAACCAGAATCACTGTCCGCCATCCCGAGTTCATCGGGCCAATCAATTATGCATTTCTGCAGTATTTTTGAGCATGTCAAATTCGTGATGCTAAATGCCCATTGAAACATATTGCAAATGGACAGCTGTGCGCCTGGTGATTGGAACGGGTTACCAGGATAACATTTTTATAATGGTTTTAAATGCCTTTAGGGGGTGCAAGGGGTCCACGGTTGGGTAGGGAGCACCCCCATCCGTGCCCATCCAGTAGGGGGGGCCCCGTCATTTGGACATTTTTCAAAAATCATTAAAAAACAACAGTCCCACTTCTCCCTCATCATACATGACAAATAGACCATCTAGGTTGATTTATGGCTTAAAATTGGGCTATATATCATTTGGGCAGTATAAATGCCATTTTGACATGGTTCACTGACTTTTGGGTTTGGAAACTGACTTCCTATGATCGTACATGGCAAATGGACAAAAAATCCTGATTTCGCACATTCAATACTTTCATATTGTATTTGGACATTTCTTATAGCATTTGGCAAAAAAAGAAAAAAAAGTGACTTTTGACTTCGACTTTTGACTTCCCTATGAAATCATATTGCAAATGGACAAAACATATGCCTTATGGACAAGTAAAAAAACATTATGACAATAAAATATGACAAAAGTATGTTCATGCAGTTCTTATACATGTATAATTGACAAAGATTTTTGAAAAACGGTCCAGAAAGCACTTTTTAACGGGTGATACGTTTTTTGAAAAAAAACTTTCAAATTTTCAAAATTTTACTCTTGGGTCTTGACTTGTGTTACATTTGCAATAAGAAAATTCACGGTGGCGCGCGCCATCTATTGTATTTTTGCTGTGATTTGGCACATTCAATACTTTCATACATGTATAATTGACAAACAAAATTATTGAACATTTCATTTGGACATTTCTTATGGCATTTGGCAAAAAAAGAGAATAAAAAGTTACTTTTGACTTCCGACTTTTGACTTCCTATGAAATCATATTGCCTTATGGACAAGCATAAAAATAAAAAATGATGTCAATAAAATATGACAAAAGTATGTTCATACAGTTCTTATACATGTGTAATTGACCAAAAAAGTCTAAAGAATTTCGAAAAACGGTCCAGAAAGCACTTTTTTAAGGGGGTGATAAGTTTTCGATAAGTGTTGACTTGTGTTATATTTGCAATAAGAAAATTCACGGAGAGCGCGCTCGCCATCTATAGGATTTTTTTGGTGTGACACTTTGCCATATGACATTTGCAATATGTTTTGGATGAAAATGGGCCAAATTGAGTGGTATTGTCCATCGTGTGTATGTTTTGTGCGGTGCCAATATGTTCCCATTCTATTTTGTCCATTTCATGGGGGTCTTCCCTTAGAAGGCTACAGTGCCTTGCAAAAGTATTCATCCCCCTTGGCATTTAAAAAAAAATTGCATTACAACCTGTCATTTAAATGGATTTTTATTTTTATTTCATATAATGGACATACACAAAATAGTCCGAATTGGTGAAGTGAAACGAAAAAAAAGGGAAAAGTGGTGAGTGCATATGTATTCACCCCCTTTGCTATGAAGCCCCTAAAGAAGATCTGGTGCAACCAATTACCTTCAAAAGTCACATAATTAGTGAAATAAAGTCCACCTGTGTGCAATCTAAGTGTCACATGATCTGTCTCATGATCTCAGTATATATACACCTGTTCTGAACACCACTAAGCAATGGGCACCACCAAGCAAGTGGCACCATGAAGACCAAGGAGCTCTCCAAACAGATCAGGGACAAAGTTGTTGAGAAGTACAGTTCGGGGTTGGGTTATAAAGAAATATCCGAAACTTTGAACATCCCACGGAGCACAATAAATCCATTATTAAGAAAAGAAATGGTAAAATATTTATTGTGAGGTTAAATATAAGGGTTGGAATGCAGATAAGTGAAAGCAGATAGGATTTCGATGAGTAGGGTTAATCATGTTCTGATGTTGTTGCTCTGGCGTGAGATTACGCCACATCTCTATAAAACATCAGCTGAATCTCTACTTCATGACATATGACTGCAGGCCCCAACTCAGCAGCAGGCAAAGGTAAAGACATCTATAACTGTACTATTTCAACACCAAACACATTGTTGTGTGCAAACACAAATGGCTATTTCTGTAGCTCACTGGACATATGGAAGTGAAAATGTGAAACTTTATGAGTTTTTAAGACTGTACACGTATGCACATTATTTTATACAATGCCTTGTAATGTATGAGTGATGATGTTTTTATATTCATTGTAACATGAGTAACTAATGCAACTAATTTCTACATTATTAAAATAATATAGGCAACACATGCACAGATATAGGATTTTGTCATTATCAAAGGAAAAATATCAGACAATATGATTCAAATATAATACAGATGATGCACTTCTAATGCTTATCTTAGTGTTAGATCACAATGTGTCCAGGTTGAAGACATGACTTCTAACAAGCTCAAATTGGTGTTATGGCTGCCTATCAGTAGTTGAAAATAATAACAAGGCGTAACTTTCCCTGTTTCTTGGTAAAAAGTAAGGTGATGGGGGCAGGAGAATTGAACCACCTCAAATTCATAGACAGAGCTATGGATGCAAGGACAGACCATCCATGATATCAAAGTTTTTAACAATGGTTTGAGGCTATATATTTGTTTACATTTACTTTGTTTATATTTTGGGTTTTGAAGGGGTATGATAGTTGAATCAAGCTCATGAGGCATTTATAAGTTATATTCTTTCAAGAATCAATGGGTACATATCATCTATTTATAAGTCCAAAATGGATGTAGCAACTGCTGATTGCACCTTTAAATGCAAAGAAAGCCAAACAAATTGTGTTCTCAAGAACAAGAAAGCAACCTCCTATGGTAGTTATTATAACACAAGTATTTTTTGTTTTGAGAATACCATTCGTTGTTCTTCCCTGCCTGCTAATTAGATACACATGTGTAACGGTGTCGTAAGGATTGGAGCAGGAACGACATCTCTCTTCTTTATTAATCAAAAGAAGGAAAAACAAACAAATCACGATAAAAACAACAATCCACACTCAAACAGTCCTGTCAGGTGCACAGCCACAAAACAGGAGTCAACTACCCACAAACCCCACAGCACAAACACCCATACTTCCTGTGGCTCAGTTGGTAGAGCATGGTGTGTGCAATGCCAGGATAATTTCACGGGGGCAGTACAAAAATGCATGAAATGTAATATGCATTCGCTAATGTAAGTCAGCTTTCCAGATAAGAGCCGCCTGCTAAATGATTCAAATTGTAAATTAAAAAGATAGCGACCTTCAATCAGAGTGGCGCAACGAACAGCTGCCTCCAGTTGAAGGTAATCAACAAACTCTTAAACACAGAAATAGAAAGACTAGACTGAACATAGAAATACACTAACATGGAACATAGACCAAAAACCCTTTAGCACTCTTAAACAAACACCTGACACCGCCCTGACTCCAAACTACAATAACAAAATACCCTTACTGATCAGGACGTGACAACACATTACCATGCTGCTTTAAGAATGTAACCAACACCAGATATATCACCACTCTACCTAATATCAGTTAGCAAGAGCATCCTAAACTGTGTAAGTGAGATACACACACTGGGGCATATTGCTTCTGTTCATAAGACCATTTTAGGCAGCTGCCAATATACTGTATTTGAGCATTTTACTCAATTTACAGAGTATGGGGAGATTTCATGTATATCCGTCCGTGTTTCCTGCTTTTAAACCCCAATGGGGAACTCAGAGGTCCGCCACGACTTTCTCCACCAATGGGTTTTGAAAAGGAGGTGAGGAGAGAAGATGCAAGAAGTATGCAATTTGAGATTCTCCATGTTGTTACGTTGAGATCACAGAATTGCATTTTATATAATGTTTCAACTCAATAACTGAGTTTGTTAAGAGTGACTTTAGCTTTTGATGCCCCATCATCTTGAAAGACTTTGGAAAAGTACTTATAATCGATATTTTATTTGATTGATGGATTTAAATTCAGATTGGAGGGTTGTTGACCACAGATTGCACATGTTTTTAAACCTGCTTCTTTAAACTCTCTTATACACTTGACACTGTTTTAACTTCCATTCATTATTGTTTTAATATGTTGTGTTGTGTCCTCATGTGTATCTGTATGTATGCTAGGATTCTTGGCCAGGCTCACTTGAAAAGATATGTAAATCTGAATGTAACTTTTCTGGTTAAATAAATGTCAAATAAAATAAAAGAATGAATTTCATATTAGCAGACATGCATAAAGACGACAGCCTCATGCATTTACCACAAATGTAAGTTAGCTAAATTTTCATATCTACTTTGCTCTCCATTACTCTGTTTTTGTATCTTCGCATTAGCAAAGCATGGATGTGGATCTCAATTCCTATCTCCCAGAGCATGGATGACCCCTATTATAGCTCCTAGAGTATGGATGAAATCCCAGAGTATGGATGATCTTATTCTGGTTCTAGAGTATGGATGATCTCTATTCCACCTCCCAGATTATGGATGATCTCTATTCTAGCTCCTAGACTATGGATGATCTCTATTCTATCTCCTAGAGTATGGATGATCTTTATTCTATCTCCTAGAGCATGGATGATCTTTATTCTATCTCCCAGAGCATGGATGATCTCTCATTTCATCTCCTAGGAGTATGGATGATCTCTATTCTATCTCCTAGAGTATGGATGATCTCTCATTCTAGCTCCCAGAAGGCTGTGATTTTGGGCCCTTGAGTGGCACAGCGGTTAAGGCTCTGCATCTCAGTGCAAGAGCCGTCACGCTGTTCCTGGTTTAAATCCAGGCTGCATCACATCCGGCCGTGATTGGGCGGCGCACAAGCAGTTGTCGCTCAGGTTTGGCGGGCTGGCCAGAATTGTAATTGACTCTTGGTTAAAACAAAAAAATGTTTTATTTAAAACCGTAGAATATAGATTGTGCTGGATTTATTGTCAAATTGGAACCAAGGTTAGTGCTGCCGTTGTTAAAATAACGGATAGTGAAAAAATATATGATTCTGACATCTTCATGCATGTTAGCCATTTTGAAGCCTGCACAATAAACACTTTATTGCCTCTTTAACTGTGATTGGATATGTAAAGAATCTTTGGAGGAGTACAAAAAAGTTATAAAATTCAGGGGCAATGCTATGTAGGTGATTTAGAGAATAAATAAAAAACAATACCACTGACAGCCAGTGTATGGAGACCAACATTTGACTAATTTGAGATCTGTTCTTAGTGTTGGTTGATCTATCCACTCATTGTATTTTTTTGTGAGAGTAGTAAACCATTACAATTTATGCCAGACTTTAGAAGACTGCTGCAGCCCGTCCATCTTTTGGTGGATTTCCCTCCTGGTGGACTTAAAGTGATGGAGAAGCCTGATGATGAGGGGTCACCAGGTGCAACAGGTGGTGAAGGGGGATGGAAGAGACACCACACCAGTTCACAGCACTGGTACTCCTTGATGGCATTGCAGCACTAGGAGCTATGCTACAGGGCTTCATGTTGGTTAACAGCAGCAACAGCAGTAATGCAAAACAATGCAGCAACAGCAAAGATGCAGCAGAGATCAGCCAGCTACAGGAGGAGGTGCAGAGAAGGGGAAAGATCTAAGAACTGTGTGTTGAGACCCTCTGCCAGCAGCAAACCCAGACACTTTGACAAGACCAGCCCTCAGTCCCTAGGCAAGTGTTATATGCAGCTCTTTTTGAGGATGAAGACACAATTCACAACAATTAAACACTTCATAAGCAGTTGCAAACAACCACTTCCTGCATGTATGCGATGTAAATACTATATCTAATCTACATTCTAGACCCAGCAGAGGAGGTATTAGCTGAACACCTTGGACAAGAAGGAGGAGGAAGTAGAGAGGGTAAGACACAAGTACTTAATATAAGAAGAACAGGTCCTGAGAAAGTACCACATGATGATGTATGTTGTGAAATTCATAGTTACAGTAAAGAACATAGGGTAATACTTTGTATTAACCATCAGTAATAAAACCATGTATAAACAGAAAGAACATAGGGCAATACTTGTATTAACATAAGTAATAAAATGTATAAACAGAAAGAACATAGGGTAATATCTTTGTATTAACAGTAGTAATAAACATGTATAAACAGAAAGAACATAGGGTAATACTTTTGTATTAACAGTAGTAATAAACTACGTATGTGGGATTTAGAAACAGTTGCTCACCATGCATTAATCATTACCCAACATTTGTAGATTATTTATATGAAATGTTGATATATTTCTTTTAGAAAACATGAGCCGGCGCACACCCAGATAAAAATATTTTATGTAGAGGTGTTGACTAACGGCAATAAACTGTAAGCTATAAAAATAAAGAAAGTCCTGGAAGCTTATATAGGAGAGTGTGCTACTCTCTTTTTATATAGTTATATGATATATTTCTTTAACATCTTGTCGTATATAATGATATGTTCAAGCCATTTTGACACCTTAAGGGGGCATCAGGTACAGCTGAATGTATACCAAGGATCATCCTTTAGTGAGAAATTGCATTGGTGTTAAAAACATAAAGAATAAACAGCAATCACTTTAGATGAGGGGCTCCCAAAAAACACTTTATAGTGATTAATAAAGGTAACAAAGGGGAGAAATGGGAATTACTATTTAAAAATTCCTTATAATGGCTTATTACAGCGTTTACATATGTAGACACGGTATGGTGCCAGGATTTAACGAACATTTATTTAAAAAGCGGTGGAATTTCCCTTTTATGTTCATATTTTAGCCTAACCAATGTAATGAATTGATTTAACTGTTTTGTTAGAAATGAAGGTTAGGTCAAATAAGCCTTTGTCCAAAGCCAATGATAAAGATTTCAGGAGGAAGAAAGAAACGAAACAATTCAGAGTATTGTTCTGTTTTAAAGTTCTTATACAGCTTCCTATGCTACGGGTAATGTAAAACTTAAAAATAAGAAGTAATAACTGAACGTTATGTAGTAGAGATAAGGAAATAATAGTAGTGGTAGAGTGTGTGAGTAAAGAAAAAAATAATTTGATTAAATATGGACAGAGAAAGAGCAAAATGAGAGCAATTTAGTACAGTAGTAGAAGTATAGTAGGAGATAGTAGAGAGAGACTATATCAAAGTAAATTAGACATGTTAACAGTAGTAGTAGAACGTTGTTGCTGCATAGAATAGAAGTCAAAAAATAAATAACAAATAGTAGAAAAAAGCAGAGTATAGAACAATATATAGCAGTAATATTCTAATTATATAGTAGTAGTGGTAGCAGCAGCAATAGTAGCAGAAAAGTAGCAGAGTGTTGGTAGTGAGCAGTATTAATTGTACAGTATAGAAGTTGTAGTAGATTAATATATGTAATATAATTATATACTATTTGTATTAGTAGTATCTAATTATAAAGTAGTAGTAGCAGAGTAGTAGTATAAGTAAATTAGTAGTGGAAGTAGTATCACTAGTAGGAGTAGTAGTAGCATTATTATACAGTAGTATTTGTGGAAAGTAGTAGTATCTATTAAATAGTTAGTTGTAGGGTAGTAGTATGTATTTTATAGTCGTAGTACTAGTAGATTGTGGTATTCAATTATATAGTAGTAGTATTCATTGTAGTAATATTGGTATTAGTAGTAGTATTAATTATATAGTAGTAGTTGAGTAGTAGTAAGTAGTAGTAGTATTTAATTATGTGGCAGTAGTAGTATCTAATTATATAGCAGTAGCAATAGTACTAGTAGTATCTAATTATATAGTAGCAGTAGAAGTAGTAGACTCATTATATAGTGGTAGTAGTAGTAATGGCATCTTTATTATTATATTATGTAGTGGCATCTAATGATATACTAGTAGTAGCAGTAGTAGTAGATTAATTATATAGTAGTAGTAGTAGTGTATAATTATATATAGTAGTAGTAGTAGTAATTAATTAAATAGTAGTAGTAGTAGTAGTAGTATATAATAAATAGCAGTAGCAGAGGAGCACAGTAGCATTCAGTAGTAGTAGTAGCAGTAGTAATATTATCAAATGATATAGTAGTAGTAGATAATTATATAGTAGTAGTATTAATAGTGGTATGTAAATGAATGTATATGTTTTTTTTAAAAATGTATATTTTTTTTTAGTATTTAGCAGACGTTATCCAGAGCTTCTCACAGCAGTGAACGCATACATTTGATACATTTTTTTCTTCTCCGTATGGTCCCTGAATGAATCACAACCCCGGCGCTGCAAACACCATGCTCTACCAACTGAGCTAAATATGGGCTGTACTACTACTAGTACTAAGTAGTAGTAGTAGTATTTTTCGCAGCGGGCACAGTGGTTAATGCGCCACCACAGACCCAGGTTGATCCCAGATCGTGTCGATGGCCGTGACCGAGATCACTGGGGCGATGCACAATTGGCCTTGAGCATAGTCGCCAGAGGAGGGTTTGCCCCGTTGGGATTTCCTAGTCATCGTGTCCCAGCGACTTCTGAGGCCAGTAGTTTACTTGGTCGTCGGGTTGGATGGT
>NW_025548674.1:0-16935 GCF_905237065.1 Salmo salar
ATAGAAGCTGTTCAACAGTCTGATGGTAATAGAAGCTGTTCAACAGTCTGATGGTAATAGAAGCTGGTCAACAGTCTGATGGTAATAGAAGCTGTTCAACAGTCTGATGGTAATAGAAGCTGTTCAACAGTCTGATGGTAATAGAAGCTGTTCAACAGTCTGATGGTAATAGAAGCTGTTCAACAGTCTGATGGTAATAGAAGCAGTTCAACAGTCTGATGGTAATAGAAGCTATTCAACAGTCTGATGGTAATAGAAGCTGTTCAACAGTCTGATGGCTGGTAATAGAAGCTGTTCAACAGTCTGATGGTCTGGTAATAGAAGCTGTTCAACAGTCTGATGGTAATAGAAGCTGTTCAACAGTCTGATGGTAATAGAAGCTGTTCAACAGTCTGATGGTAATAGAAGCTGTTCAACAGTCTGATGGTAATAGAAGCTGTTCAACAGTCTGTTGGTAATAGAAGCTGTTCAACAGTCTGATGGTAATAGAAGCTGTTTAACAGTCTGATGGTAATAGAAGCTGTTTAACAGTCTGATGGTAATAGAAGCTGTTCAACAGTCTGATGGTAATAGAAGCTGGTCAACAGTCTGATGGTAATAGAAGCTGTTCAACAGTCTGATGGTCTGGTAATAGAAGTTGTTCAACAGTCTGATGGTAATAGAAGCTGTTCAACAGTCTGATGGTAATAGAAGCTGGTCAACAGTCTGATGGTAATAGAAGCTATTCAACAGTCTGATGGTCTGGTAATAGAAGTTGTTCAACAGTCTGATGGTAATAGAAGCTGTTCAAAAGTCTGATGGTAATAGAAGCTGTTTAACAGTCTGATGGTAATAGAAGCTGTTCAACAGTCTGATGGTAATAGAAGCTGTTCAACAGTCTGATGGTAATAGAAGCTATTCAACAGTCTGATGGCTGGTAATAGAAGTTGTTCAACAGTCTGATGGTAATAGAAGCTGTTCAAAAGTCTGATGGTAATAGAAGCTGTTCAACAGTCTGATGGTAATAGAAGCTGTTCAACAGTCTGATGGCAATAGAAGCTGTTCAACAGTCTGATGGTAATAGAAGCTGTTCAACAGTCTGATGGTAATAGAAGCTGTTCAACAGTCTGATGGTAATAGAAGCTGTTCAACAGTCTGATGGTCTGGTAATAGAAGCTGTTCAACAGTCTGATGGTAATAGAAGCTGTTCAACAGTCTGATGGTAATAGAAGCTGTTCAACAGTCTGATGGTAATAGAAGCTGTTCAACAGTCTGATGGTAATAGAAGCTGTTCAACAGTCTGATGGTAATAGAAGCTGTTTAACAGTCTGATGGTAATAGAAGCTGTTCAACAGTCTGATGGTAATAGAAGCTGTTCAACAGTCTGATGGTAATAGAAGCTGTTCAACAGTCTGATGGTAATAGAAGCTGTTTAACAGTCTGATGGTAATAGAAGCTATTCAACAGTCTGATGGTCTGGTAATAGAAGTTGTTCAACAGTCTGATGGTAATAGAAGCTGGTCAACAGTCTGATGGTAATAGAAGCTGTTCAACAGTCTGATGGTAATAGAAGCTGTTCAACAGTCTGATGGTAATAGAAGCTGTTCAACAGTCTGATGGTAATAGAAGCTGTTCAACAGTCTGATGGTAATAGAAGCTGTTCAACAGTCTGATGGTAATAGAAGCTGTTCAACAGTCTGATGGTCTGGTAATAGAAGCTGTTCAACAGTCTGATGGTAATAGAAGCTGTTCAACAGTCTGATGGTAATAGAAGCTGTTCAACAGTCTGATGGTAATAGAAGCTGTTCAAAAGTCTGATGGTAATAGAAGCTGTTCAACAGTCTGATGGTAATAGAAGCTGTTCAACAGTCTGATGGTAATAGAAGCTGTTCAACAGTCTGATGGTAATAGAAGCTGTTCAACAGTCTGATGGTAATAGAAGCTGGTCAACAGTCTGATGGTAATAGAAGCTGGTCAACAGTCTGATGGTAATAGAAGCTGTTTAACAGTCTGATGGTAATAGAAGCTGGTCAACAGTCTGATGGTAATAGAAGCTGTTTAACAGTCTGATGGTCTGGTAATAGAAGCTGTTCAACAGTCTGATGGTAATAGAAGCTGTTCAACAGTCTGATGGTAATAGAAGCTGTTCAACAGTCTGATGGTCTGGTAATAGAAGTTGTTCAACAGTGTGATGGTAATAGAAGCTGGTCAACAGTCTGATGGTAATATAAGCTGTTCAACAGTCTGATGGTAATATAAGCTGTTCAACAGTCTGATGGTAATAGAAGCTGTTCAACAGTCTGATGGTAATAGAAGCTATTCAACAGTCTGATGGTAATAGAAGTTGTTCAACAGTCTGATGGTAGTAGAAGCTGTTCAACAGTCTGATGGTAATAGAAGCTGTTCAACAGTCTGATGGTAATAGAAGCTGTTCAACAGTCTGATGGTAATAGAAGCTGTTCAACAGTCTGATGGTAATAGAAGTTGTTTAACAGTCTGATGGTAATAGAAGCTGTTCAACAGTCTGATGGTAATAGAAGCTGTTCAACAGTCTGATGGTTGGTAGTAGAAGCTGTTCAACAGTCTGATGGTAATAGAAGCTGTTCAACAGTCTGATGGTAATAGAAGCTATTCAACAGTCTGATGGTCTGGTAATAGAAGCTGTTCAACAGTCTGATGGTAATAGAAGCTGTTTAACAGTCTGATGGTAATAGAAGCTATTCAACAGTCTGATGGTCTGGTAGTAGAAGCTGTTCAACAGTCTGATGGTAATAGAAGCTGTTTAACAGTCTGATGGTAATAGAAGCTGTTCAACAGTCTGATGGTAATAGAAGCTGTTCAACAGTCTGATGGTAATAGAAGCTGTTCAACAGTCTGATGGTCTGGTAATAGAAGCTGTTCAACAGTCTGATGGTAATAGAAGCTGTTCAACAGTCTGATGGTAATAGAAGCTGTTCAACAGTCTGATGGTAATAGAAGCTGTTCAACAGTCTGATGGTAATAGAAGCTGTTCAACAGTCTGATGGTAATAGAAGCTGTTCAACAGCCTGATGGTCTGGTAATAGAAGCTGTTCAACAGTCTGATGGTAATAGAAGCTGTTCAACAGTCTGATGGTAATAGAAGCTATTCAACAGTCTGATGGTGGTAATAGAAGCTGTTCAACAGTCTGATGTGGTAATAGAAGCTGTTCAACAGTCTGATGGTAATAGAAGCTGTTCAACAGTCTGATGGTAATAGAAGCTGTTCAACAGTCTGATGGTAATAGAAGCTGGTCAACAGTCTGATGGTAATAGAAGCTGTTCAACAGTCTGAGTGGTAATAGAAGCTGTTCAACAGTCTGATGGTAATAGAAGCTGTTCAAAAGTCTGATGGTAATAAAAGCTGTTCAACAGTCTGATGGTAATAGAAGCTGTTTAACAGTCTGATGGCAATAGAAGCTGTTCAACAGTCTGATGGTAATAGAAGCTGTTCAACAGTCTGATGGTAATAGAAGCTGTTCAACAGTCTGATGGTAATAGAAGCTGTTCAACAGTCTGATGGTGGTAATAGAAGCTGTTCAACAGTCTGATGGTAATAGAAGCGGTTCAACAGTCTGATGGTAATAGAAGCTGTTCAACAGTCTGATGGTAATAGAAGCTGTTCAACAGTCTGATGGTAATAGAAGCTGGTCAACAGTCTGATGGTAATAGAAGCTGTTTAACAGTCTGATGGTAATAGAAGCTGTTCAACAGTCTGATGGTAATAGAAGCTGTTCAACAGTCTGATTGTAATAGAAGCTGGTCAACAGTCTGATGGTAATAGAAGCTGTTTAACAGTCTGATGGTAATAGAAGCTATTCAACAGTCTGATGGTCTGGTAATAGAAGTTGTTCAACAGTCTGATGGTAATAGAAGCTGGTCAACAGTCTGATGGTAATAGAAGCTGTTCAACAGTCTGATGGTAATAGAAGCTGTTCAACAGTCTGATGGTAATAGAAGCTGTTCAACAGTCTGATGGTAATAGAAGCTGTTCAACAGTCTGATGGTAATAGAAGCTGTTCAACAGTCTGATGGTAATAGAAGCTGTTCAACAGTCTGATGGTGGTAATAGAAGCTGTTCAACAGTCTGATGGTAATAGAAGCTGTTCAACAGTCTGATGGTAATAGAAGCTGTTCAACAGTCTGATGGTAATAGAAGCTGTTCAAAAGTCTGATGGTAATAGAAGCTGTTTAACAGTCTGATGGTAATAGAAGCTGTTCAACAGTCTGATGGTAATAGAAGCTGTTCAACAGTCTGATGGTAATAGAAGCTGTTCAACAGTCTGATGGTAATAGAAGCTGGTCAACAGTCTGATGGTAATAGAAGCTGGTCAACAGTCTGATGGTCTGGTAATAGAAGCTGTTTAACAGTCTGATGGTAATAGAAGCTGGTCAACAGTCTGATGGTAATAGAAGCTGTTTAACAGTCTGATGGTCTGGTAATAGAAGCTGTTCAACAGTCTGATGGTAATAGAAGCTGTTCAACAGTCTGATGGTAATAGAAGCTATTCAACAGTCTGATGGTCTGGTAATAGAAGTTGTTCAACAGTGTGATGGTAATAGAAGCTGGTCAACAGTCTGATGGTAATATAAGCTGTTCAACAGTCTGATGGTAATATAAGCTGTTCAACAGTCTGATGGTAATAGAAGCTGTTCAACAGTCTGATGGTAATAGAAGCTGTTCAACAGTCTGATGGTAATAGAAGCTGTTCAACAGTCTGATGGTAGTAGAAGCTGTTCAACAGTCTGATGGTAATAGAAGCTGTTCAACAGTCTGATGGTAATAGAAGCTGTTCAACAGTCTGATGGTAATAGAAGCTGTTCAACAGTCTGATGGTAATAGAAGCTGTTCAACAGTCTGATGGTAATAGAAGCTGTTTAACAGTCTGATGGTAATAGAAGCTGTTCAACAGTCTGATGGTCTGGTAATAGAAGCTGTTCAACAGTCTGATGGTAATAGAAGCTGTTCAACAGTCTGATGGTAATAGAAGCTATTCAACAGTCTGATGGTCTGGTAATAGAAGCTGTTCAACAGTCTGATGGTAATAGAATCTGTTTAACATTCTGATGGTAATAGAAGCTATTCAACAGTCTGATGGTCTGGTAGTAGAAGCTGTTCAACAGTCTGATGGTAATAGAAGCTGTTTAACAGTCTGATGGTAATAGAAGCTGTTCAACAGTCTGATGGTAATAGAAGCTGTTCAACAGTCTTATGGTAATAGAAGCTGTTCAACAGTCTGATGGTCTGGTAATAGAAGTTGTTAAACAGTCTGATGGTAATAGAAGCTGTTCAACAGTCTGATGGTAATAGAAGCTATTCAACAGTCTGATGGTAATAGAAGCTGTTCAACAGTCTGATGGTAATAGAAGCTGTTCAACAGTCTGATGGTAATAGAAGCTGTTCAACAGCCTGATGGTCTGGTAATAGAAGCTGTTCAACAGTCTGATGGTAATAGAAGCTGTTCAACAGTCTGATGGTAATAGAAGCTATTCAACAGTCAGATGGTAATAGAAGCTGTTCAACAGTCTGATGGTCTGGTAATAGAATTTGTTCAACAATCTGATGGTAATAGAAGCTGTTTAACAGTCTGATGGTAATAGAAGCTGTTCAACAGTCTGATGGTAATAGAAGCTGTTTAACAGTCTGATGGTAATAGAAGCTGTTCAACAGTCTGATGGTAATAGAAGCTGTTTAACAGTCTGAGGGTAATATAAGCTGTTCAACAGTCTGATGGTAATAGAAGCTGTTTAACAGTTTGATGGTAATAGAAGCTGTTCAACAGTCTGATGGTAATAGGAGCTGTTCAACAGTCTGATGGTAATAGAAGCTGGTCAACAGTCTGATGGTAATAGAAGTTGTTTAACAGTCTGATGGTAATAGAAGCTGTTTAACAGTCTGATGGTAATATAAGCTGTTCAACAGTCTGATGGTAGTAGAAGCTGTTCAACAGTCTGATGGTAATAGAAGCTGTTCAACAGTCTGATGGTAATAGAAGCTGGTCAACAGTCTGATGGTAATAGAAGCAGTTCAACAGTCTGATGGTAATAGAAGCAGTTCAACAGTCTGATGGTAATAGAAGCTATTCAACAGTCTGATGGTAATAGAAGCTGTTCAACAGTCTGATGGTAATAGAAGCTGTTCAACAGTCTGATGGTCTGGTAATAGAAGCTGTTCAACAGTCTGATGGTAATAGAAGCTGTTCAACAGTCTGATGGTAATAGAAGCTGTTCAACAGTCTGATGGTAATAGAAGCTGTTCAACAGTCTGATGGTAATAGAAGCTGTTTAACAGTCTGATGGTAATAGAAGCTGTTCAACAGTCTGATGGTAATAGAAGCTGTTCAACAGTCTGATGGTAATAGAAGCTGTTTAACAGTCTGATGGTAATAGAAGCTGTTCAACAGTCTGATGGTAATAGAAGCTGTTCAACAGTCTGATGGTAATAGAAGCTATTCAACAGTCTGATGGTTGGTAATAGAAGCTGTTCAACAGTCTGATGGTAATAGAAGCTGTTCAACAGTCTGATGGTAATAGAAGCTGGTCAACAGTCTGATGGTAATAGAAGCTATTCAACAGTCTGATGTTGGTAATAGAAGCTGTTCAACAGTCTGATGGTAATAGAAGCTGTTCAAAAGTCTGATGGTAATAGAAGCTGTTTAACAGTCTGATGGTAATAGAAGCTGTTCAACAGTCTGATGGTAATAGAAGCTGTTCAACAGTCTGATGGTAATAGAAGCTGTTCAACAGTGCTGATGGTCTGGTAATAGAAGCTGTTCAACAGTCTGATGGTAATAGAAGCTGTTCAAAAGTCTGATGGTAATAGAAGCTGTTCAACAGTCTGATGGTAATAGAAGCTGTTCAACAGTCTGATGGTAATAGAAGCTGTTCAACAGTCTGATGGTAATAGAAGCTGTTCAACAGTCTGATGGTCTGGTAATAGAAGTTGTTCAACAGTCTGATGGTAATAGAAGCTGTTCAACAGTCTGATGGTAATAGAAGCTGTTCAACAGTCTGATGGTAATAGAAGCTGTTCAACAGTCTGATGGTAATAGAAGCTGTTCAACAGTCTGATGGTCTGGTAATAGAAGCTGTTCAACAGTCTGATGGTAATAGAAGCTGTTTAACAGTCTGATGGTAATAGAAGCTGTTCAACAGTCTGATGGTAATAGAAGCTGTTCAACAGTCTGATGGTAATAGAAGCTGTTCAACAGTCTGATGGTAATAGAAGCTGTTCAACAGTCTGATGGTAATAGAAGCTGTTCAACAGTCTGATGGTAATAGAAGCTGGTCAACAGTCTGATGGTAATAGAAGCAGTTCAACAGTCTGATGGTAATAGAAGCAGTTCAACAGTCTGATGGTAATAGAAGCTATTCAACAGTCTGATGGTAATAGAAGCTGTTCAACAGTCTGATGGTTGGTAATAGAAGCTGTTCAACAGTCTGATGGTCTGGTAATAGAAGCTGTTCAACAGTCTGATGGTAATAGAAGCTGTTCAACAGTCTGATGGTAATAGAAGCTGTTCAACAGTCTGATGGTAATAGAAGCTGTTCAACAGTCTGATGGTAATAGAAGCTGTTCAACAGTCTGATGGTAATAGAAGCTGTTCAACAGTCTGATGGTAATAGAAGCTGTTCAACAGTCTGATGGTAATAGAAGCTGTTCAACAGTCTGATGGTAATAGAAGCTGTTCAACAGTCTGATGGTAATAGAAGCTGGTCAACAGTCTGATGGTAATAGAAGCTATTCAACAGTCTGATGGTCTGGTAATAGAAGTTGTTCAACAGTCTGATGGTAATAGAAGCTGTTCAACAGTCTGATGGTAATAGAAGCTGTTCAACAGTCTGATGGTAATAGAAGCTGTTCAACAGTCTGATGGTTGGTAATAGAAGTTGTTCAACAGTCTGATGGTAATAGAAGCTGTTCAAAAGTCTGATGGTAATAGAAGCTGTTTAACAGTCTGATGGTAATAGAAGCTGTTCAACAGTCTGATGGTAATAGAAGCTGGTCAACAGTCTGATGGTAATAGAAGCTATTCAACAGTCTGATGGTCTGGTAATAGAAGTTGTTCACAGTTTTGATGGTAATAGAAGCTGTTCAAAAGTCTGATGGTAATAAAAGCTGTTCAACAGTCTGATGGTAATAGAAGCTGTTTAACAGTCTGATGGCAATAGAAGCTGTTCAACAGTCTGATGGTAATAGAAGCTGTTCAACAGTCTGATGGTAATAGAAGCTATTCAACAGTCTGATGGTAATATAAGCTGTTCAACAGTCTGATGGTCTGGTAATAGAAGCTGTTCAACAGTCTGATGGTAATAGAAGCGGTTTAACAGTCTGATGGTAATAGAAGCTGTTCAACAGTCTGATGGTAATAGAAGCTGTTCAACAGTCTGATTGTAATAGAAGCTGGTCAACAGTCTGATGGTAATAGAAGCTGTTTAACAGTCTGATGGTAATAGAAGCTGTTCAACAGTCTGATGGTAATAGAAGCTGTTCAACAGTCTGATTGTAATAGAAGCTGGTCAACAGTCTGATGGTAATAGAAGCTGTTTAACAGTCTGATGGTAATAGAAGCTATTCAACAGTCTGATGGTCTGGTAATAGAAGTTGTTCAACAGTCTGATGGTAATAGAAGCTGGTCAACAGTCTGATGGTAATAGAAGCTGTTCAACAGTCTGATGGTAATAGAAGCTGTTCATCAGTCTGATGGTAATAGAAGCTGTTCAACAGTCTGATGGTAATAGAAGCTATTCAACAGTCTGATGGTAATAGAAGCTATTCAACAGTCTGATGGTAATAGAAGCTGTTCAACAGTCTGATGGTCTGGTAATAGAAGCTGTTCAACAGTCTGATGGTAATAGAAGCTGTTTAACAGTCTGATGGTAATAGAAGCTGTTCAACAGTCTGATGGTAATAGAAGCTGGTCAAAAGTCTGATGGTAATAGAAGCTGTTTAACAGTCTGATGGTAATAGAAGCTGTTCAACAGTCTGATGGTAATAGAAGCTGTTCAACAGTCTGATGGTAATAGAAGCTGTTCAACAGTCTGATGGTAATAGAAGCTGGTCAACAGTCTGATGGTAATAGAAGCTGTTCAACAGTCTGATGGTCTGGTAATAGAAGCTGTTTAACAGTCTGATGGTAATAGAAGCTGTTCAACAGTCTGATGGTAATAGAAGCTGTTTAACAGTCTGATGGTCTGGTAATAGAAGCTGTTCAACAGTCTGATGGTAATAGAAGCTGTTCAACAGTCTGATGGTAATAGAAGCTATTCAACAGTCTGATGGTCTGGTAATAGAAGTTGTTCAACAGTCTGATGGTAATAGAAGCTGGTCAACAGTCTGATGGTAATAGAAGCTGTTCAACAGTCTGATGGTAATATAAGCTGTTCAACAGTCTGATGGTAATAGAAGCTGTTCAACAGTCTGATGGTAATAGAAGCTATTCAACAGTCTGATGGTAATAGAAGTTGTTCAACAGTCTGATGGTAGTAGAAGCTGTTCAACAGTCTGATGGTAATAGAAGCTGTTCAACAGTCTGATGGTAATAGAAGCTGTTCAACAGTCTGATGGTAATAGAAGCTGTTCAACAGTCTGATGGTAATAGAAGTTGTTTAACAGTCTGATGGTAATAGAAGCTGTTTAACAGTCTGATGGTAATATAAGCTGTTCAACAGTCTGATGGTCTGGTAGTAGAAGCTGTTCAACAGTCTGATGGTAATAGAAGCTGTTCAACAGTCTGATGGTAATAGAAGCTATTCAACAGTCTGATGGTCTGGTAATAGAAGCTGTTCAACAGTCTGATGGTAATAGAAGCTGTTTAACATTCTGATGGTAATAGAAGCTATTCAACAGTCTGATGGTCTGGTAGTAGAAGCTGTTCAACAGTCTGATGGTAATAGAAGCTGTTTAACAGTCTGATGGTAATAGAAGCTGTTCAACAGTCTGATGGTAATAGAAGCTGTTCAACAGTCTGATGGTAATAGAAGCTGTTCAACAGTCTGATGGTCTGGTAATAGAAGCTGTTCAACAGTCTGATGGTAATAGAAGCTGTTCAACAGTCTGATGGTAATAGAAGCTATTCAACAGTCTGATGGTAATAGAAGCTGTTCAACAGTCTGATGGTAATAGAAGCTGTTCAACAGTCTGATGGTAATAGAAGCTGTTCAACAGTCTGATGGTCTGGTAATAGAAGCTGTTCAACAGTCTGATGGTAATAGAAGCTGTTCAACAGTCTGATGGTAATAGAAGCTATTCAACAGTCAGATGGTAATAGAAGCTGTTCAACAGTCTGATGGTCTGGTAATAGAATTTGTTCAACAATCTGATGGTAATAGAAGCTGTTTAACAGTCTGATGGTAATAGAAGCTGTTCAACAGTCTGATGGTAATAGAAGCTGTTTAACAGTCTGATGGTAATAGAAGCTGTTCAACAGTCTGATGGTAATAGAAGCTGTTTAACAGTCTGAGGGTAATATTATGCTGTTCAACAGTCTGATGGTAATAGAAGCTGTTTAACAGTTTGATGGTAATAGAAGCTGTTCAACAGTCTGATGTTAATAGGAGCTGTTCAACAGTCTGATGGTAATAGAAGCTGGTCAACAGTCTGATGGTAATAGAAGTTGTTTAACAGTCTGATGGTAATAGAAGCTGTTTAACAGTCTGATGGTAATATAAGCTGTTCAACAGTCTGATGGTAGTAGAAGCTGTTCAACAGTCTGATGGTAATAGAAGCTGTTCAACAGTCTGATGGTAATAGAAGCTGGTCAACAGTCTGATGGTAATAGAAGCAGTTCAACAGTCTGATGGTAATAGAAGCAGTTCAACAGTCTGATGGTAATAGAAGCTATTCAACAGTCTGATGGTAATAGAAGCTGTTCAACAGTCTGATGGTCTGGTAATAGAAGCTGTTCAACAGTCTGATGGTCTGGTAATAGAAGCTGTTCAACAGTCTGATGGTAATAGAAGCTGTTCAACAGTCTGATGGTAATAGAAGCTGTTCAACAGTCTGATGGTAATAGAAGCTGTTCAACAGTCTGATGGTAATAGAAGCTGTTTAACAGTCTGTTGGTAATAGAAGCTGTTCAACAGTCTGATGGTAATAGAAGCTGTTTAACAGTCTGATGGTAATAGAAGCTGTTTAACAGTCTGATGGTAATAGAAGCTGTTCAACAGTCTGATGGTAATAGAAGCTGGTCAACAGTCTGATGGTAATAGAAGCTATTCAACAGTCTGATGGTCTGGTAATAGAAGTTGTTCAACAGTCTGATGGTAATAGAAGCTGTTCAACAGTCTGATGGTAATAGAAGCTGTTCAACAGTCTGATGGTAATAGAAGCTATTCAACAGTCTGATGGTCTGGTAATAGAAGTTGTTCAACAGTCTGATGGTAATAGAAGCTGTTCAAAAGTCTGATGGTAATAGAAGCTGTTTAACAGTCTGATGGTAATAGAAGCTGTTCAACAGTCTGATGGTAATAGAAGCTGGTCAACAGTCTGATGGTAATAGAAGCTATTCAACAGTCTGATGGTCTGGTAATAGAAGTTGTTCAACAGTCTGATGGTAATAGAAGCTGTTCAAAAGTCTGATGGTAATAAAAGCTGTTCAACAGTCTGATGGTAATAGAAGCTGTTTAACAGTCTGATGGCAATAGAAGCTGTTCAACAGTCTGATGGTAATAGAAGCTGTTCAACAGTCTGATGGTCTGGTAATAGAAGTTGTTCAACAGTCTGATGGTAATAGAAGCTGTTCAACAGTCTGATGGTAATAGAAGCTGTTCAACAGTCTGATGGTAATAGAAGCTATTCAACAGTCTGATGGTAATATAAGCTGTTCAACAGTCTGATGGTCTGGTAATAGAAGCTGTTCAACAGTCTGATGGTAATAGAAGCGGTTTAACAGTCTGATGGTAATAGAAGCTGTTCAACAGTCTGATGGTAATAGAAGCTGTTCAACAGTCTGATGGTAATAGAAGCTGGTCAACAGTCTGATGGTAATAGAAGCTGTTTAACAGTCTGATGGTAATAGAAGTTGTTCAACAGTCTGATGGTAATAGAAGCTGGTCAACAGTCTGATGGTAATAGAAGCTGTTCAACAGTCTGATGGTAATAGAAGCTGTTCAACAGTCTGATGGTAATAGAAGCTGTTCAACAGTCTGATGGTAATAGAAGCTGTTCAACAGTCTGATGGTAATAGAAGCTATTCAACAGTCTGATGGTAATAGAAGCTGTTCAACAGTCTGATGGTCTGATAATAGAAGCTGTTCAACAGTCTGATGGTAATAGAAGCTGTTCAACAGTCTGATGGTAATAGAAGCTGGTCAAAAGTCTGATGGTAATAGAAGCTGTTTAACAGTCTGATGGTAATAGAAGCTGTTCAACAGTCTGATGGTAATAGAAGCTGTTCAACAGTCTGATGGTAATAGAAGCTGTTCAACAGTCTGATGGTAATAGAAGCTGGTCAACAGTCTGATGGTAATAGAAGCTGGTCAACAGTCTGATGGTCTGGTAATAGAAGCTGTTTAACAGTCTGATGGTAATAGAAGCTGGTCAACAGTCTGATGGTAATAGAAGCTGTTTAACAGTCTGATGGTCTGGTAATAGAAGCTGTTCAACAGTCTGATGGTAATAGAAGCTGTTCAACAGTCTGATGGTAATAGAAGCTATTCAACAGTCTGATGGTCTGGTAATAGAAGTTGTTCAACAGTGTGATGGTAATAGAAGCTGGTCAACAGTCTGATGGTAATAGAAGCTGTTCAACAGTCTGATGGTAATAGAAGCTGTTCAACAGTCTGATGGTAATAGAAGCTGTTCAACAGTCTGATGGTAATAGAAGCTATTCAACAGTCTGATGGTAATAGAAGTTGTTCAACAGTCTGATGGTAGTAGAAGCTGTTCAACAGTCTGATGGTAATAGAAGCTGTTCAACAGTCTGATGGTAATAGAAGCTGTTCAACAGTCTGATGGTAATAGAAGCTGTTCAACAGTCTGATGGTAATAGAAGTTGTTTAACAGTCTGATGGTAATAGAAGCTGTTTAACAGTCTGATGGTAATATAAGCTGTTCAACAGTCTGATGGTCTGGTAGTAGAAGCTGTTCAACAGTCTGATGGTAATAGAAGCTGTTCAACAGTCTGATGGTAATAGAAGCTATTCAATAGTCTGATGGTCTGGTAATAGAAGCTGTTCAACAGTCTGATGGTAATAGAATCTGTTCAACAGTCTGATGGTAATAGAAGCTGTTCAACAGTCTGATGGTCTGGTAGTAGAAGCTGTTCAACAGTCTGATGGTAATAGAAGCTGTTCAACAGTCTGATGGTAATAGAAGCTGTTCAACAGTCTGATGGTAATAGAAGCTGTTCAACAGTCTGATGGTAATAGAAGCTGTTCAACAGTCTGATGTGGTAATAGAAGTTGTTCAACAGTCTGATGGTAATAGAAGCTGTTCAACAGTCTGATGGTAATAGAAGCTGTTCAACAGTCTGATGGTAATAGAAGCTGTTCAACAGTCTGATGGTAATAGAAGCTGTTCAACAGTCTGATGGTAATAGAAGCTGTTCAACAGTCTGATGGTTGGTAATAGAAGCTGTTCAACAGTCTGATGGTAATAGAAGCTGTTCAACAGTCTGATGGTAATAGAAGCTATTCAACAGTCAGATGGTAATAGAAGCTGTTCAACAGTCTGATGGTCTGGTAATAGAAGCTGTTCAACAGTCTGATGGTAATAGAAGCTGTTTAACAGTCTGATGGTAATAGAAGCTGTTCAACAGTCTGATGGTAATAGAAGCTGTTTAACAGTCTGATGGTAATAGAAGCTGTTCAACAGTCTGATGGTAATAGAAGCTGTTTAACAGTCTGATGGTAATAGAAGCTGTTCAACAGTCTGATGGTAATAGAAGCTGTTCAACAGTCTGATGGTAATAGAAGCTGTTCAACAGTCTGATGGTAATAGGAGCTGTTCAACAGTCTGATGGTAATAGAAGCTGTTCAACAGTCTGATGGTAATAGAAGCTGTTTAACAGTCTGATGGTAATAGAAGCTGTTCAACAGTCTGATGGTAATAGAAGCTGGTCAACAGTCTGATGGTAATAGAAGCTGTTCAACAGTCTGATGGTAATAGAAGCTGTTCAACAGTCTGATGGTAATAGAAGCTGTTCAAAAGTCTGAGCTGGTAATAGAAGCTGTTCAACAGTCTGATGGTAATAGAAGCTGTTCAACAGTCTGATGGTAATAGAAGCTGTTCAACAGTCTGATGGTAATAGAAGCTGTTCAACAGTCTGATGGTAATAGAAGCTGTTCAACAGTCTGATGGTAATAGAAGCTGTTCAACAGTCTGATGGTAGTAGAAGTTGTTCAACAGTCTGATGGTAGTAGAAGCTGTTCAACAGTCTGATGGTAATAGAAGCTGTTCAACAGTCTGATGGTAATAGAAGCTGTTCAACAGTCTGATGGTAATAGAAGCTGTTCAACAGTCTGATGGTAATATAAGCTGTTTAACAGTCTGATGGTAATAGAAGTTGTTTAACAGTCTGATGGTAATAGAAGCTGTTCAACAGTCTGATGGTAATAGAAGCTATTCAACAGTCTGATGGTCTGGTAATAGAAGCTGTTCAACAGTCTGATGGTAATAGAAGCTATTCAACAGTCTGATGGTCTGGTAATAGAAGCTGTTCAACGGTCTGATGGTAATAGAAGCTGTTCAACAGTCTGATGGTAATAGAAGCTGTTCAACGGTCTGATGGTAATAGAAGCTGTTCAACAGTCTGATGGTAATAGAAGCTGGTCAACAGTCTGATGGTAATAGAAGCTGTTCAACAGTCTGATGGTCTGGTAATAGAAGCTGTTCAACAGTCTGATGGTAATAGAAGCTGGTCAACAGTCTGATGGTAATAGAAGCTGTTCAACAGTCTGATGGTTGGTAATAGAAGCTGTTCAACAGTCTGATGGTAATAGAAGCTGTTCAACAGTCTGATGGTAATAGAAGCTGTTCAACAGTCTGATGGTCTGGTAATAGAAGCTGTTCAACAGTCTGATGGTAATAGAAGCTGTTCAACAGTCTGATGGTAATAGAAGCTGTTCAACAGTCTGATGGTAATAGAAGCTGTTCAACAGTCTGATGGTAATAGAAGCTGTTCAACAGTCTGATGGTAATAGAAGCTGTTCAACAGTCTGATGGTAATAGAAGCTGTTCAACAGTCTGATGGTAGTAGAAGCTGTTCAACAGTCTGATGGTAATAGAAGCTGTTCAACAGTCTGATGGTAATAGAAGCTGTTCAACAGTCTGATGGTAATAGAAGCTGTTCAACAGTCTGATGGTAATAGAAGCTGTTCAACAGTCTGATGGTAATAGAAGCTGTTCAACAGTCTGATGGTAATAGAAGCTGTTCAACAGTCTGATGGTCTGGTAGTAGAAGCTGTTCAACAGTCTGATGGTAATAGAAGCTGTTCAACAGTCTGATGGTAATAGAAGCTGTTCAACAGTCTGATGTCTGGTAATAGAAGCTGTTCAACAGTCTGATGGTAATAGAAGCTGTTTAACAGTCTGATGGTAATAGAAGCTGTTCAACAGTCTGATGGTCTGGTAGTAGAAGCTGTTCAACAGTCTGATGGTAATAGAAGCTGTTCAACAGTCTGATGGTAATAGAAGCTGTTCAACAGTCTGATGGTAATAGAAGCTGTTCAACAGTCTGATGGTAATAGAAGCTGTTCAACAGTCTGATGGTTGGTAATAGAAGTTGTTCAACAGTCTGATGGTAATAGAAGCTGTTCAACAGTCTGATGGTAATAGAAGCTGTTCAACAGTCTGATGGTAATAGAAGCTGTTCAACAGTCTGATGGTAATAGAAGCTGTTCAACAGTCTGATGGTAATAGAAGCTGTTCAACAGCCTGATGGCTGGTAATAGAAGCTGTTCAACAGTCTGATGGTAATAGAAGCTGTTCAACAGTCTGATGGTAATAGAAGCTGTTCAACAGTCAGATGGTAATAGAAGCTGTTCAACAGTCTGATGGTCTGGTAATAGAATTTGTTCAACAATCTGATGGTAATAGAAGCTGTTTAACAGTCTGATGGTAATAGAAGCTGTTCAACAGTCTGATGGTAATAGAAGCTGTTCAACAGTCTGATGGTAATAGAAGCTGTTCAACAGTCTGATGGTAATAGAAGCTGTTCAACAGTCTGATGGTAATAGAAGCTGTTCAACAGTCTGATGGTAATAGAAGCTGTTCAACAGTCTGATGGTAATAGAAGCTGTTCAACAGTCTGATGGTAGTAGAAGCTGTTCAACAGTCTGATGGTAGTAGAAGCTGTTCAACAGTCTGATGGTAATAGAAGCTGTTCAACAGTCTGATGGTAATAGAAGCTGTTCAACAGTCTGATGGTAATAGAAGCTGTTCAACAGTCTGATGGTAATATAAGCTGTTCAACAGTCTGATGGTAATAGAAGCTGTTCAACAGTCTGATGGTAATAGAAGCTGTTCAACAGTCTGATGGTAATAGAAGCTGTTCAACAGTCTGATTGGTAATAGAAGCTGTTCAACAGTCTGATGGTAATAGAAGCTATTCAACAGTCTGATGGTCTGGTAATAGAAGCTGTTCAACAGTCTGATGGTAATAGAAGCTATTCAACAGTCTGATGGTCTGGTAATAGAAGCTGTTCAACGGTCTGATGGTAATAGAAGCTGGTCAACAGTCTGATGGTAATAGAAGCTGTTCAACAGTCTGATGGTAATAGAAGCTGTTCAACAGTCTGATGGTAATAGAAGCTGTTCAACAGTCTGATGGTAATAGAAGCTGTTCAACAGTCTGATGGTAATAGAAGCTGTTCAACAGTCTGATGGTAATAGAAGCTGTTCAACAGTCTGATGGTAATAGAAGCTGTTCAACAGTCTGATGGTAATAGAAGCTGTTCAACAGTCTGATGGTAATAGAAGCTGTTCAACAGTCTGAT
>NW_025548675.1:0-7900 GCF_905237065.1 Salmo salar
TGTCTGTGAGTAACAGAACTCATTTGGCAGGCAAAACCCTGAGACATTTTCTGACAGGAAGTGGATACCTGACGTGTTGTATTGACTTTAAACCTATCCCATTGAAAACACAGGTTTAGGAATATTTTGGCACTTCCTATTGCTTCCACTAGATGTCACCAGCCTTTACAAAGTGTTTTGAGTTTCTGGAGGGAGATCTGATCCTAACAAGAGCCATGGAACGGTGATGTCCCATTAGACACCTGGCACATTCAAAGTTGGGTACCCTCGTTCCAACATACGTTATAAAAAGAGTATGCATTACTGGTCCACCTTTGAATATTATTCATGTTCTGGTTAAAAAAAGGCCCTAATGATTTATGCTATACAACGTTTGACATGTTTGAACGAACGGAAATATATTTTTTTCCCCTCGTTCATGACTTGGAAAAGTCCGGCTGGCTTACATCATGTGCTAACTTGAGACGGAGATTTTTGGACTATAAATGATGAGCTTTTTTGAACAAACTAAATTCGTTATGGACCTGTGATACCTGGAAGTGACATCTGATGAAGAGAATCAAAAGGTAATGGATTATTTACATAGTATTTTCGATTTTAGATCTCCCCAACATGACGTCTAGTCTGTATCGAACTGCTGTATTTTTCTGGGCGCAGTGCTCAGATGTAAGTTGCAAAGTGTGATTTCCCCAGTAAGGTTATTTTTAAATCTGGCAAGTTGATTGCGTTCAAGTAGATGTAAATCTATAATTCTTTAAATGACAATATAATATTTTTTACCAAATGTTTTCTAATTTTAATTATTTAATTTCTGACGCTGACTTGACTGCCGGTTATTGGAGGGAAACGATTTCCTCAACATCAATGTGCACCATAGTAAAAAGCTGTGTTTTGTATATAAATATGAACTTGATAAACTAAAAATGCATGCATTGTCTAACATAATGTCCTAGGAGTGTCATCTGATGGAGATTGTAAAAGGTTAGTGCATCATTTTAGCTGGTTTTATGGTTTTGGTGACCCTGTCTTTGACTTGACAAAACATTACACACAACTCTTGTAAATGTACTGTCCTAACATACTCTAAATTTATTGCTTTCGCCGTAAAACCTTTTTGGAAATCGTAGTAAACTGTTAGATTAAGGAGAGATGTTTGTATCTTTAAAATAGGTGTAACATAGTTGTATTCTTTGAAAATTTGAATTTGGACATTTATTTGGATTCAAATTTGACGCTCTTGAAATGCACCCTGCTGTTGATGGAGTTAACTACGGGTGGTACGCTTAGCTGTCCCACCTAGCCCCAAGAGGTTAAAAAAATTGGAAGAATATGGCACCACAACAAACCTGGCCAAGAGAGGGCCGCCCCCACCAAAAACTCACGGACCAGGCAAGGAGGGCATTAATCGAGAGATTAACAAAAGATACCAAAGATAACTCTGGAAGGAGCTGCAAAAGCTCCACAACGAGAGATTGGAGCAGTATCTGTCCAATGAATCATTTTAAGCCGTACACTCCAGCAGAGCTGGGCTTTATGGAAGAGTGGCCAGAAAAAAAAAGCCACATTGCTTAAAGAAAAAACAAGCACATCCGTTTGGTGATTCGACAAAGGCATGTGTGAGACTCCCCAAACATATGGAAGAAGGTGCTCTGGTCAGATGAGACTAATGCCAGAGCTTTTTGGCCATCAAGGAAAACGCACTGTCTGGCGGAAACCCAACACCTCGTCACCCTGAGAACCCCATCCCCACATTGAAGCATGGTGGTGGCAGCATCATGCTGTGGGGATGTTTTTAATCGGCTTGAGGGACTGGGAAACTGGTCAGAATTGGAAAGGAAGATTATGGATGGCGGCTAAATACAAAGGAAACCTTGAGGGAAACCTGTTTCAGTCTTCCAGAGATTTGAGACTGGGACGGAGGTTCTACCTTCCAGCAGGACGCCAATGACCCTACGCATACTGCTAAAGCAACACTCCGAGTTGTGGAGAAACATTTAAATGTTTTGGAATGGCCTAGTCAAAGCACAGACCTCAATCCAATTGAGAAATTGTGGTATGACGAAGATTGCTGTACATCATGCGGAATGCATCCAACGGAAGGAGCTGGAGCAGTTTTGGGCCTTGAAAAATGGGAAAAAATCCCAGTGGCTGGGATGTGCCAAGCTTACAGAGACATACCCCAAGAGACTTGCAGCTGTAATTGCCGAAAAAGGTAGCTCTCCACAAAGTATTGACTTGTTTTGTCTTATTTCTTGTTTGTTTCTACGATAAAAATATTTAGCATCTTCAAAGTGGTAGGCATGTTGTATTGACTTCAGGAAACAGAAGACATGCCCCATCGATGGACTGCAGTGGAGAGAGTCGCAGTTTTAAGTTCCTTGGCATCCACATCACCGAGAACTTGACATGTGGACCAACAACACACCACTCTTGCCAAGAGGGCGCAACAAAGCGCCTTCCACTTCCTAAGGTGCTGAAGAAAGTCATGTCCACTCCCGAGGTACTCTCCAAATTCGGGTTTACCGTACCATCGTTAGCGTACCCTGACTGGCTGCATCATGGCCTGGTACGGGAAGTGCTCTGTCCAACGACTCGCAAGGCCTCCAGCAGGTATCGAGCGTACCCAGTACATCACTGGGGCCGTGCTCCCTTCCCAGTCAGGACGTCTACTCAAAGCGGTGCCTGAGGAAGTCCCGCAGCATCATCTGGTACCCCACATGGCCAGACACTATCTGAGCATTGGGTCTCAGACCAACAGGCTCGGACTGTTGACTGCTCGACAAGCCATCAGGGTGCTGAACACGCAGTTTGGACTGACCAACTGCAATCACTCACGCACGCACGCACACACCTACACATACATACACAGCACGCATCCACACACACCCACACATAGACCCCCCCCACACCACACACCCACACACACACACACACACACACACACACACACACACACACACACACACACACACACACACACACACACACACACACACACACATCAGGCACACACACCTACAAACTAAAAATGGATCATGAACATTAACCAGGCCATTTTAGCAAAAACCTGGTTGCCTCTTGGCCACAGTGAATCTTCCAGCAAGACAATAACCTCAAACACTAATCAAAATCCACAAAGAGAAATGCTGAATTGAACCACAAAATGAACGTTTTGCAATGGCCATCTCTAGTCTCAGACTTGAACCCCATTGATCACATGTGATTTGAATTGAAAAGGGCATAAAAACAGATGTGAAGGATATCAAGGATCTGGAAAGATTCATATGGAGGAATGTTCTAAGATCCCTTCCAACGTGTTCTCCAATCTCATAAAACATTTTAGAAAAAAGACTCAGTGTCATTATCCTCGAAGGGGAGGGTGCTAGAGTAATTGAAAAGAAGTTTATGCCAATAATTTGGACCCCTGTCTTTTCGAGTAAAGAAATAATAAATTAAACAAAATCTTTCTCTGAGCAATTGTATTAGTATATAATTATATAATTTCATATTTTTTAAGCATAGAATATAACTTCAGTGTTTTCATTACTTATTTCATATACAGTATTTTTGCGCATCTTCATCGAAGGGTGCCAATAATTAAAGACTCTCAGCTTTATACACAAGCTTCTCAAGCACTAGACTTTGTATTTATGTACTGCACAATTTAAACACTTGCTCTCTGACACACGTGGTAAATATGTATTATAAATTGTGGAGTGGTTTCCGCATTTATACATGCTATATGTTTAGTCTATTCTACCTGAAGTCCCATTTACTTTAAATGTTTTATTAATATATTTTATTATTTCTTAATGGTGTCACTTTATTGAGAGGGAAACATGCAAGTGAGTTTTGTTGGACGGTGTTACCATGTGTATCCTGTACCGATTCTGTATTATCATCATATTATACAGAAGATGGCGCCGACAGACATGGAAGCTCTGCTTCTAGCTCCTACAACTTTGTAGGTATTTACGTTTTTTTAGTGCGTGGTATTTCTGACATTATTAGCCCAAGAAAGTATTTTGTGTTATTACATAAAGTCGGAAAGAGCTTGCGGATATCAGAGCGGGGTAACTCAGCAGCATTAACAACCAGAAATACTGCTTTCCCAAATTGTATCCTTTGTCTGTACCCCCAGGGCAATGGAACTTATCCCAGAGGCTGCTCCAAGACACCGGTGGAGAAGAGATATTCGGAGTGGTGCTTCTAGTCTGACTCCAGGAGGCGTGCACACCATCCACCGGTTTTGGTATATTACTGGCTAATGTCCAGTCCCTGGAGCCAATAAAGTGCGAGCTAGTTTGGGTCTCCTTCAAGAGACATCAGGGACTGTGTTAGACTCTGTTTTACCTGAGAATCATAGAGTTCTCCGGATATACTGTCCCCATCCATACAGCCAGCTGAGTTCTCCAGTACGTCGCTACAGACAGGGAATAAAGTGAAAGAAAAAGGCGGTTGTGAATGTTTCATGATTAACTACTCATGGTGTGATTGTGATAACTTACAGGAACTCAAGTCCTCTTGTTCTGCACTGCCTAGAATACCACACAATCAAATGACTAACTGTATGTACCTCCCAAGAGAATTCTCTTCGGTTATAGTTACAGCCGTGTATATTCCCCCTCAAGCGCGAAACACGATGGCCCTACACTGGACTTTGTGCAAACTGAGGCCACATTTATGTAGCTGGGGATTTTAACAAAGCAAATTTAGGAAAAGGCTACCGAAGTTCTATCAACACATGGCCTGTAGTACTCAGCGCATCAAAAACTCTTGACCATTGTTACTCCCCCTTCAGGGATGGCTACAAGGCCCTCCCCTTTAGCAAATCAGATCACAATTCCACCCTGCTCCTCCCTTCCTATAGGCAGAAAGTCAAACAGGAAGAATTACCCATAAAAGGTCTATTTAATGCTGGTCCTGACCAATCAGAATTCATGTTTTGATCAATGCGGACTGGGATATGTTACAAGTATTGACTCTGAGAATAACATTTACATGTACTCGGACACGGTGACTGAGTTCATCAGGAAGTGTATAGGGATGTTGTTCCCACTGTGACTATTAAAAACCTACCCAAACCAAAAACTGTGGATAGGAATGGCAGCATTCGCAAAACTGAAATCGTGAACCACCTCATTTAAACACTGCATGGTGACTGGGAATATGGTTGAAAACAAACAGTTTACTTATTCCCCACCATAAAGGCAATCACACAGGCAGAACGCTTCGAGTACAGAGACAGAGTGGAGTCGCAATTCAATGACTCCAGACACAAGACATATGTGGCATGATTTGGCATGGAGTCATCAGATCCTCAAAAGGTTCGTACAGCTGCACCATCGAGGAGCATCCTGACTGGTTGCATCCCTGCCTGGTGGCGTGGCAACTGCTCCAGCCTCCGACCACAAGGCACTACAAGCTTCCTGCCATCCAGGACCTCTATACCAGGCGGTGTCAGAGGAAGGCCAAAATTGTCAAGGACTTCACACACCCAGTCGACTGGAGCATTCCCACTGCTCCCGCACGGCAACGGTATAGGAGCCAAGTCTAGGTCCAAGAGGCTTCTAAACAGTTTCTACCCCCAAGCCAAGGTTGACCCTGGAATTAACTCCTAATCAAATGGCTACCCAGACTATTTGCATTGCCCCCCCCCTCTTTTTTACACCACCGTCTTGCTCCCGGACAAGCTAAACACCTTCGCCCGCTTTGAGGATAACAACACAGTGCCTCTGACGCGCCTGATCCCAAGGCATGTGGACTCTCGTTCTCTGTGGAGACGTGAGTAAGACATTTAAGCGTGTTAAACCTCAAAAGAATGCCGGCCCAGACGACACCTAAGCTGCATCCTCAGAGCATTCGCAGACCAGGTGGGTTGGAGTGTTTACGGACATATTCAATCTCTCCCCTATCCCAGTCTGCTGTCCTACTTTGGCACAGATGTCCACCATTGTTCCTGTACCCAAGAAAGCAAAGGTAACTGAACAAAGAGCTACTATTGCCCCGTGAGCACTCTCAAATTGTTTGGGCACAGACCGGGATAAAGACAGAACTCTGCAGTTATCTTTGCAGGTGCAAACACCGCCCCTTTGGGCAGTTCTATCTTGTTGGAAAATGTTATAGTTAGGAATGGAAATGTCAAGGTTTTGGTGGATGTTGCCTAAGCCAGGATTCAGGACATGGCTCGGACATCCGGATTGGTGGAGTGTTAAGGGCAGATAAACAAACTTAGGAGGAGGCTTCTAATTACATGATGAGAACCAAAGGCTTTTACGGTTGCAGAAGTCAACAAAGAGAGAGCCTGGGGATGGGAGTGGAGCTAGACACTGCAGGGCCTGGATTAACCCCTACATCACCAGAGGAACAGAGGAGGAGTAGGATAAGGGTACTGGGGCTAACAGAACTGGCCGCCTAGCACGTCTGTGAACAAGTAAAAGGAGAGATTTTGGGCACGTAGAATATATTAAGTACAATGTACAGACAAAGGTATAGTAGGAATGAATACAGTGGGGGTAAACCTGCATATAGTGATAATGAAAGAGATATTGTCTCTAGAAATAGCATTTAAAACTAGGTGATGTCACTGCGTGTGTGGGAGGTGGAAATAAATTAGTAGCTGAGGTGTTTTGAGCAGTGCTAGAGGCCTCTACAGAAATTAAATAGTTACAAACCAAAACAGCAATGGACAAGGCATGGTGATGTAAGGGAGAGGCATGCGTAGCCGGGTGATCATAAGAGTCCAGTGCGTGGCTTCAGCAAATTCAGTAGCAGGCTAACACGCTTAGCGGGGCGACGTGACGGAGGAAAGTCTGTTGTAATCCTGCAGTTAATCAGAGGACGGATCAGCAGGGCTCTGTGTGGTAAAAACCAGGCCAATTTGCAAAATATGTATAGTGGCCAAAGAAATATGTCGAAGGGCCTCTTAAGCCAGCAGTCAATGTGCTTTAGATAGCTAGCAGGCTTTCTGGATTAGCAGCTGTGCTCAGGGAAATCTAGTGCGTAATTTAGTGGGGGGAAAATAGTATATATATATATAATAATACAAATAAAAAAATAGGTTCAGAGTTTGCGTATAGGAATCCGAGATATGGAGAAGAATAAGTCGACTAGCTCTGGCTTGAGTCAGCGCTGTACAGACTGGCTAGAGTTGTCCGGGATAAAGGTAGTGATGACCGCTTGTAGCAAAGGATATTGACGGTTAGCTAGTAGCTTCTGAATGTATTCGATGGGTAAGCTAACAGTCACACTCTAGACAGCGAGGCATTCAGGGGACGTTAGCTGCGAAGGTCGGAAGGTGAGAAGGTTCAGAATTATGTGGAACTGAGATATGGAGAGGAATAAGTCCGACTAGCTCTGGTTTGAGTCGCGCTGTACAGACTGGCGTTAGTTGTCCGGATAAAGGGGTAGCTGAAGGACCGCTAACAAAGGATAGCTGACTGCTAGCTAGTAGCTTCGGAAATATTCGATGGACTCAAGCTAACAGTGTTGTGCCTCTAGACAGCCAGCACTCAGGGGACATTAGCTGCAAAGGTCAGAAGGTGAGAAGTTTCAGAGCTATGAACGGGATATGGAGAGAAAAATAGGTCGTATGCTTGGTTGAATCACAACAATCTGGCGAAAGCTCGAGCTAAAGTTAGCTGATGACCGTTAGCTGGCTAGTTAGCTGGCTAGTTATGTTGGAGATTCCAGTAATGGTAGTGTAGAGAAAATACTTAGAGAAGTCCACACCACATTGGGTGAGGCGGCTGAGAGGGTATGGGGTTAGAAAAATATAAAAGATATAAGCAAAAGATATAGATATATATAGTGCAGAGGTGTATACACGGGCCAATACCACAAGACGAGAAAAGATTTATGCATGACGTTACGCCTATCTTGGATTATATTCAATGACTAA
>NW_025548676.1:7500-23760 GCF_905237065.1 Salmo salar
GTGATCATTCTGAGAGGGAAGGAAAGAGGGAGAAGGGGGGGAGAGAGAGAATTGTATGTGTGTGTTATTTATATATATATATAGTCTTCCTGGTTGTGTAATAGTCTTCCTGGTTGTGTACTAGTCTTCCTGGTTGTGTAATAGTCTTCCTGGTTGTGCAATAGTCTTCCTGGTTGTGCAATAGTCTTCCTGGTTGTGTACTAGTCTTCCTGGTTGTGTACTAGTCTTCCTGGTTGTGTACTAGTCTTCCTGGTTGTGTACTAGTCTTCCTGGTTGTGCAATAGTCTTCCTGGTTGTGTAATAGTCTTCCTGGTTGTGCAATAGTCTTCCTGGTTGTGTAATAGTCTTCCTGGTTGTGTAATAGTCTTCCTGGTTGTGCAATAGTCTTCCTGGTTGTGCAATAGTCTTCCTGGTTGTGTACTAGTCTTCCTGGTTGTGTACTAGTCTTCCTGGTTGTGTACTAGTCTTCCTGGTTGTGTACTAGTCTTCCTGGTTGTGCAATAGTCTTCCTGGTTGTGCAATAGTCTTCCTGGTTGTGTAATAGTCTTCCTGGTTGTGCAATAGTCTTCCTGGTTGTGTAATAGTCTTCCTGGTTGTGCAATAGTCTTCCTGGTTGTGCAATAGTCTTCCTGGTTGTGTAATAGTCTTCCTGGTTGTGTAATAGTCTTCCTGGTTGTGTAATAGTCTTCCTGGTTGTGTACTAGTCTTCCTGGTTGTGTAATAGTCTTCCTGGTTGTGCACTAGTCTTCCTGGTTGTGCAATAGTCTTCCTGGTTGTGTAATAGTCTTCCTGGTTGTGTACTAGTCTTCCTGGTTGTGTAATAGTCCTCCTGGTTGTGCACTAGTCTTCCTGGTTGTGCAATAGTCTTCCTGGTTGTGTACTAGTCTTCCTGGTTGTATAATAGTCTTCCTGGTTGTGCACTAGTCTTCCTGGTTGTGCAATAGTCTTCCTGGTTGTGTAATAGTCTTCCTGGTTGTGTACTAGTCTTCCTGGTTGTGTAATAGTCCTCCTGGTTGTGCACTAGTCTTCCTGGTTGTGTAATAGTCCTCATGGTTGTGCAATAGTCTTCCTGGTTTTGCAATAGTCTTCCTGGTTGTTTACTAGTCTTCCTGGTTGTGCAATAGTCCTCCTGGTTTTGCAATAGTCTTCCTGGTTGTTTACTAGTCTTCCTGGTTGTGTACTAGTCTTCCTGGTTGTGTACTAGTCTTCCTGGTTGTGCAATAGTCTTCCTGGTTGTGTAATAGTCTTCCTGGTTGTGTAATAGTCTTCCTGGTTGTGTAATAGTCTTCCTGGTTGTGTAATAGTCTTCCTGGTTGTGCAATAGTCTTCCTGGTTGTGCAATAGTCTTCCTGGTTGTGTACTAGTCTTCCTGGTTGTGTACTAGTCTTCCTGGTTGTGTACTAGTCTTCCTGGTTGTGTACTAGTCTTCCTGGTTGTACAATAGTCTTCCTGGTTGTGCAATAGTCTTCCTGGTTGTGTAATAGTCTTCCTGGTTGTGCAATAGTCTTCCTGGTTGTGTAATAGTCTTCCTGGTTGTGCAATAGTCTTCCTGGTTGTGCAATAGTCTTCCTGGTTGTGTAATAGTCTTCCTGGTTGTGTAATAGTCTTCCTGGTTGTGTAATAGTCTTCCTGGTTGTGTACTAGTCTTCCTGGTTGTGTAATAGTCTTCCTGGTTGTGCACTAGTCTTCCTGGTTGTGCAATAGTCTTCCTGGTTGTGTAATAGTCTTCCTGGTTGTGTACTAGTCTTCCTGGTTGTGTAATAGTCCTCCTGGTTGTGCACTAGTCTTCCTGGTTGTGCAATAGTCTTCCTGGTTGTGTACTAGTCTTCCTGGTTGTGTAATAGTCTTCCTGGTTGTGCACTAGTCTTCCTGGTTGTGCAATAGTCTTCCTGGTTGTGTAATAGTCTTCCTGGTTGTGTACTAGTCTTCCTGGTTGTGTAATAGTCCTCCTGGTTGTGCACTAGTCTTCCTGGTTGTGCAATAGTCTTCCTGGTTGTGTAATAGTCCCTCATGGTTGTGCAATAGTCTTCCTGGTTTTGCAATAGTCTTCCTGGTTGTTTACTAGTCTTCCTGGTTGTGCAATAGTCCTCCTGGTTTTGCAATAGTCTTCCTGGTTGTTTACTAGTCTTCCTGGTTGTGTACTAGTCTTCCTGGTTGTGTACTAGTCTTCCTGGTTGTGTAATAGTCTTCCTGGTTGTGTAATAGTCTTCCTGGTTGTGCAATAGTCTTCCTGGTTGTGTACTAGTCTTCCTGGTTGTGCAATAGTCTTCCTGGTTTTGCAATAGTCTTCCTGGTTGTTTACTAGTCTTCCTGGTTGTGCAATAGTCTTCCTGGTTGTTTACTAGTCCTCCTGGTTGTGCAATAGTCTTCCTGGTTGTGCAATAGTCCTCCTGGTTGTGCAATAGTCTTCCTGGTTTTGCAATAGTCTTCCTGGTTGTTTACTAGTCTTCCTGGTTGTGTACTAGTCTTCCTGGTTGTTTACTAGTCTTCCTGGTTGTGTAATAGTCTTCCTGGTTGTGTAATAGTCTTCCTGGTTGTGCAATAGTCATGGGACTCGTCGTGATTTTGATTCATCATATCTCTGCACAAAACCACCAAACACACTGGTATCAGTCGTTCTTGTGAGTGATGTTTTGCTTGGTGTGTTTATTTGAGCTGTGAGGGGAGACAGGGTTAAATGTCAATTAGGAGACAGGGTTAAATCAGCTTGTACATGATGTTATTACCACTGCTTGGATCATGAGTGTGATAGAGTGCTAGTACATAGTGAGGTGAGGGGCCCTACAGTGCATTCAGAAAGTATTCAGACCCCTTGACTTTTTCCACATTTTAATACATTACAGCCTTATTCTAAAATTTATTAAATTGGTATTTTTTCCCCTCATCAATCTACACACAATATCTCATAATGACAAAGCAAAAAACAGGTTTCTAGAAATTGATGCAAATGTATTCAAAATAAAAAACAAAAATATAACATTTACATAAGTATTCAGACCCTTTACTCAGTACTTTGTTGAAGCACCTTTGGCAGCGATTACAGCCTCGAGTCTTCTTGGGTATGACGCTACAAGCTTGGCACACCTGTATTTGGGGAGTTTCTCCCATTCTTCTCTGCAGATCCTCTCAAGCTCTGTCAGGTTGGATGGGGAGCGTCGCTGCACAGCTATTTTCAGGTCTCCAGAGATGTTCGATCAGGTTCAAGTCCGGGCTCTGGCTGGGCCACTCAAGGACATTCAGAGACTTGTATCCAAGCCACTCCTGCGTTGTCTTGGCTGTGTGCTTAGGGTTGTTGTCCTGTTGGAAGGTGAACCTTCACCCCAGTCTGAAGTCCTGAGCGCTCTGGAGCCTGACTAGTCTCCCAGTCCCTGCCTCTGAAAAACATCCCCACAGCATGATGCTGCCACCACCATGCTTCACCGTTCGGACGGTGACAGGTTTCCCCAAGACGTGATGCTTGGCATTCAGGGCAAGTTTCTCATGGTCTGGGAAACTCCAAGCGGGCTGTCATGTGCCTTTTACTGAGGAGTGAAAAGCCGAATTGGTGGAGTGCTGCAGAGATGTTTGTCCTTCTGGAAGGTTGATGAGGACATTTTTTTCTTTAATCCATTTTAGAATAAGGCTGTAACGTAACAAAATGTGGAAAAGTCAAGGGGTCTGAATACTTTCCGAATGCAACTGTACATCTCCCTCTGGAGGCAGTGTCCCTATATCTCCCTCTATGGGCAGTGTCCCTATATCTCCCTCTAGGGGCAGTGTCCCTATATCTCCCTCTAGGGGCAGTGTCCCTATATCTCTCTCTGGAGGCAGTGTCCCTATATCTCCTCTATGGGCAGTGTCCCTATATCTCTCTCTGGAGGCAGTGTCCCTATATCTCCCTCTATGGGCAGTGTCCCTATATCTCCCCTCTGGAGGCAGTGTCCCTATATCTCGCTCTATGGGCAGTGTCCCTATATCTCCCTCTATGGGAAGTGTCCCTATATCTCCCTCTATGGGCAGTGTCCCTATATCTCCCTCTATGGGCAGTGTCCCTATATCTCCCTCTATGGGCAGTGTCCCTATATCTCCCTCTAGGGGCAGTGTCCCTATATCTCCCTCTAGGGGCAGTGTCCCTATATCTCCCTCTAGGGGCAGTGTCCCTATATCTCCCTCTGGAGGCAGTGTCCCTATATCTCCCTCTGGAGGCAGTGTCCCTATATCTCACTCTATGGGCAGTGTCCCAATATCTCCCTCTATGGGCAGTGTCCCAATATCTCCCTCTAGGGGCAGTGTCCCAATATCTCCCTCTATGGGCAGTGTCCCTATATCTCCCTCTATGGGCAGTGTCCCAATATCTCCCTCTATGGGCAGTGTACCAATATCTCCCTCTAGGGGCAGTGTCCCTATATCTCCCTCTAGGGGCAGTGTCCCTATATCTCCCTCTGGAGGCAGTGTCCCCTTCTCTTCTCCTTCTTCCTCTCGTGTCTCTCCTGTCCCCCTCGGAGGGCTCTCCTGCTCCGGTCCCTAACCTGTCTCCCTCTCCCTGTCCACTAAGCATGTCTCTCTCTCCCCTCAGAGCCCTCCCCGGCCGTGGACCTTGGTCCTACCTTGGGTTTGAAGAAGTCCAGTTCTCTGGAGAGTCTGCAGACGGCCATGTCAGAGGTCAGGAAGAATGAGCCCCTCCCCTTTCACAGACCACGCCCCACATGGTCAGAGGGGAGGGGCTGCAACGAGAGCTTCAGAGCGGCCATTGACAAATCTTACGACGGGCCAGCTGATGAAGATGATGGTAAGATAGAGACAGACACACACACACACACACACACACACACTCCATCTCGCTCACCAACCCTCTAACCCTCTGACGACAGGACACAGAAGACAGGATATGTGCCCACTGTCCACAAAATGAGGGGGGGGAGAATCTATGGGATAGCTACAAAGAAAGAATTATGTGTCCTAACATTCAAATCCCAGAATGCAGTATAACTGCAGTACACTCTATTGATTGCAGCTTGACGTCATCAGAGTGCGTAGCTGTGGGAAAAACTTGCTTGGTTGTTTTAACTAAAACAATAACCAATCTCTGTTTTTTTTTGGCGTGGATTCCGCGACGTGGTTAGCTTTTAACAGCTAAGACCGCTATTTCTTGTCCCGGAATCCTGCTGAACTGACAGGTTAACTTCTTTGGGAACGGGGGGTGGCCAGTATTGAGTAGCTTGGATGAATAAGGTGTCCAAATTAAACTGCCTGCTACTCAGGCCCAGAAGAAAAGTCTGCTTGAAAGAGATGTTAGTGCCAGATGAGTTTTCCAATGGAGCCATCTTTGTCTGGAGAGGTAAATGACCCGTTCTAGCGCCGGTCGGAGCTTTATCTAGTACGCTTTGTTTTGTTTCGGGACAAACTGGATCCCTCAGAGTTCCGATGCGGAAATTGTTTGCTTGCCGAGGATTATAGGCTTGAGGTGGCTTCCTTGTTCACAAAGGTCGCCAGCCTACGTAAGAAACTGAGTTAAAAACACAGAGTGGCATGTCTACCTTTTCTACTACGCCTGTGGCTGGATTGCGTTCGCAACATGTTGGATGCATCGCCGCCTTGCTGTTATCCGACTGGCCGGTGTTGTCCATCTGTCGGAGGAACCATCCTGTGACGCGTGGGATTGGGCGGGTTTTCCTCGTTCTTCTCCGCCAGCCGTGACTTTGAGCAGCGCCATGGTAACACGTGTGACTGTTCCTGGTGCGAAAAACAATGTCCCCAATCCCAGAGCTCGAATAAATGACATCACTAAGCTGCTCACTGAATGTCCTACGTCAGGACATGGACATTGATTCTGTCGTCGTCCATGTGGGTTTTAATGACATTATGAAGGGCAGCTCTGAACAGTTGAAACTGGATTGTAAAGAGCTGATTGACTCTCTGCTAGACACTAATAAAAGACTCATCCTATCTCGCCCTGTGTCCTCTCTGAATCACAGCGCTGAACACTTTAGCAGGATTCTTTCTCTTTTACAACTGGCTATGTGATTATTGCAACTCAATGGTTGTAACTGTTGTTTACAATTTCGATACCTTTTGGAAACACAACTCGTTTTATAAGTAGGATGGGATCAACCCAAATCATGTGGGTTCCTGGATCCTTCCACAGTATTATTAGGCTGCGTTGAGACAATGACTTATCAATGACCCGAGCCCAGCTCAGTTAATCCTCTACCGTTGTGTCGCTGAGTTGTCATGATGCTTCAGCAAATGTACAATATCCCAGGGACTTTGGCACACACAACGTCAGTAACCTACCCCTAACTGCCCTGAATGCCTCTGCTGAACCTACAGCTATTGTAAGCAGCAATAATGTGTCATTTGAACCAGATTTATGCTGTTAGCACTGAGGCGGTGTGCCCTAGGAGGAAGTCCACTGTGTGCAGCTCACCCTGCACCATAAGCTAAAACATAAATATCACTAACATAAAAATATCTACTTTTATTTTACCAGGTAAGTTGACTGAGAACACATTCTCATTTAGAGCAACGACCTGGGAAATAGTTACAGGGGAGAGGAGGAGGGGGATGAATGAGCCAATTGGAAGCTGGGGATGATTTGGTGAACATGATGGTTTGAGGGACAGATTGGGAATTTAGCCAGGACACCGGGGTTAACACCCCGACTCTTACGATAAGTACCATGTGATCTTTAATGACCTCAGAGAGCCAGGACACCAGGGGTTAACACCCCGACTCTTACGATAAGTACCATGGGATCTATAGTGACCACAGAGAGTCAGGACACCGGGGTTAACACCCCGACTCTTACGATAAGTACCATGGGATCTATAGTGACCACAGAGAGTCAGGACACCAGGGGTTAACACCCCGACTCTTACGATAAGTACCATGGGATCTTTAATGACCACAGAGAGTCAGGACACCCGTTTAACGTCCCATCCAAAAGACAGCACCCTACACAGGGCAATCTTCCCAATCACTGCCCTGGGGCATTGGGATTTTTTTTTAGACCAGATGAAAGGGTGCCTCCTACTGGCCCTCCAACACCACTTTCAGCGGCATCTGGTCTCCCATCCAGGGACCAGACCAGGACCAACCCTGCTTAGCGTCAGAAGCAAGCCAGCAGTGGGATATGCTACTTATACTAAGCTTCCCAGTAAAGCAATGAAAACAAGCAAGCATTCCAGAAAAGTGCTAAAAATAACCTGCTAACATATGTAAATCAAATCAAAGTTTATCTGTCACATGCGCCGAATACAACAGGTGTAGTAGACCTCACAGTGAAATGCTGAATACAACGGGTGTAGTAGACCTCACAGTGAAATGCTGAATACAACAGGTGTAGTAGACCTCACAGTGAAATGCTGAATACAACAGGTGTAGTAGACCTCACAGTGAAATGCTGAATACAACAGGTGTAGTAGACCTCACAGTGAAATGCTGAATACAACAGGTGTAGTAGACCTCACAGTGAAATGCTGAATACAACAGGTGTAGTAGACCTCACAGTGAAATGCTGAATACAACAGGTGTAGTAGACCTCACAGTGAAATGCTGAATACAACAGGTGTAGTAGACCTCACAGTGAAATGCTGAATACAACAGGTGTAGTAGACCTCACAGTGAAATGCTGAATACAACAGGTGTAGTAGACCTCACAGTGAAATGCTGAATACAACAGGTGTAGTAGACCTCACAGTGAAATGCTGAATACAACAGGTGTAGACCTCAGAGTGAAATGATGAATACAACAGGTGTAGTAGACCTCACAGTGAAATGCTGAATACAACAGGTGTAGTAGACCTCACAGTGAAATGCTGAATACAACAGGTGTAGTAGACCTCACAGTGAAATGCTGAATACAACAGGTGTAGTAGACCTCACAGTGAAATGCTGAATACAACAGGTGTAGTAGACCTCACAGTGAAATGCTGAATACAACAGGTGTAGTAGACCTCACAGTGAAATGCTGAATACAACAGGTGTAGTAGACCTCACAGTGAAATGCTGAATACAACAGGTGTAGTAGACCTCACAGTGAAATGCTGAATACAACAGGTGAATTAGACCTCACAGTGAAATGCTGAATACAACAGGTGTAGTAGACCTCGCAGTGAAATGCTGAATACAACAGGTGTAGTAGACCTTACAGTGAAATGCTGAATACAACAGGTGTAGTAGACCTCACAGTGAAATGCTGAATACAACAGGTGTAGTAGACCTCACAGTGAAATGCTGAATACAACAGGTGTAGTAGACCTCACAGTGAAATGCTGAATACAACAGGTGTAGTAGACCTCACAGTGAAATGCTGAATACAACAGGTGTAGTAGACCTCACAGTGAAATGCTGAATACAACAGGTGTAGTAGACCTCACAGTGAAATGCTGAATACAACAGGTGTAGTAGACCTCACAGTGAAATGCTGAATACAACAGGTGTAGTAGAGCCTCACAGTGAAATGCTGAATACAACAGGTGTAGTAGACCTCACAGTGAAATGCTGAATACAACAGGTGTAGTAGACCTCACAGTGAAATGCTGAATACAACAGGTGTAGTAGACCTCACAGTGAAATGCTGAATACAACAGGTGTAGTAGACCTCACAGTGAAATGCTGAATACAACAGGTGTAGTAGACCTCACAGTGAAATGCTGAATACAACAGGTGTAGTAGACCTCACAGTGAAATGCTGAATACAACAGGTGTAGTAGACCTTACAGTGAAATGCTGAATACAACAGGTGTAGTAGACCTCACAGTGAAATGCTGAATACAACAGGTGTAGTAGACCTTACAGTGAAATGCTGAATACAACAGGTGTAGTAGACCTCACAGTGAAATGCTGAATACAACAGGTGTAGTAGACCTCACAGTGAAATGCTGAATACAACAGGTGTAGTAGACCTCACAGTGAAATGCTGAATACAACAGGTGTAGTAGACCTCACAGTGAAATGCTGAATACAACAGGTGTAGTAGACCTCACAGTGAAATGCTGAATACAACGGGTGTAGTAGACCTCACAGTGAAATGCTGAATACAACAGGTGTAGTAGACCTCACAGTGAAATGCTGAATACAACAGGTGTAGTAGACCTCACAGTGAAATGCTGAATACAACAGGTGTAGTAGACCTCACAGTGAAATGCTGAATACAACAGGTGTAGTAGACCTCACAGTGAAATGCTGAATACAACAGGTGTAGTAGACCTCACAGTGAAATGCTGAATACAACAGGTGTAGTAGACCTTGCAGTGAAATGCTGAATACAACAGGTGTAGTAGACCTCACAGTGAAATGCTGAATACAACAGGTGTAGTAGACCTCACAGTGAAATGCTGAATACAACAGGTGTAGTAGACCTCACAGTGAAATGCTGAATACAACAGGTGTAGTAGACCTTACAGTGAAATGCTGAATACAACAGGTGTAGTAGACCTCACAGTGAAATGCTGAATACAACAGGTGTAGTAGACCTCACAGTGAAATGCTGAATACAACAGGTGTAGTAGACCTCACAGTGAAATGCTGAATACAACAGGTGTAGTAGACCTCACAGTGAAATGCTGAATACAACAGGTGTAGTAGACCTCACAGTGAAATGCTTATTTACAGGCCCTACAGTGCCATTTTTAAGTAAAAAAATAACGAGGCTATATACAGTAGAGAGGTTATATACAGTAGAGAGGTTATATACAGTAGAGAGGCTATATACAGTAGAGAGGTTATATACAGTAGAGAGGTTATATACAGTAGAGAGGTTATATACAGTAGAGAGACTATATACAGTAGAGAGACTATATACAGTAGAGGCTATATACAGTAGAGAGACTATATACAGTAGAGAGGTTATATACAGTAGAGAGGTTATATACAGTAGAGAGGCTATATACAGTAGAGAGGCTATATACAGTAGAGAGGCTATATACAGTAGATAGGCTATATACAGTAGAGAGGTTATATACAGTAGAGAGGCTATATACAGTAGAGAGGCTATATACAGTAGAGAGGCTATATACAGTAGAGAGGCTATATACAGTAGAGAGGCTATATACAGTAGAGGTTATATACAGTAGAGAGGCTATATACAGTAGAGAGGCTATATACAGTAGAGAGGCTATATACAGTAGAGGTTATATACAGTAGAGAGGCTATATACAGTAGAGAGGCTATATACAGTAGAGGTTATATACAGTAGAGAGGCTATATACAGTAGAGAGGTTATATACAGTAGAGAGGCTATATACAGTAGAGAGGCTATATACAGTAGAGGGGTTGTATACAGTAGAGAGGTTATATACAGTAGAGAGGTTATATACAGTATAGAGGCTATATACAGTAGAGGCTATATACAGTAGAGAGGCTATATACAGTAGAGAGGCTATATACAGTAGAGAGGCTATATACAGTAGAGAGGCTATATACAGTAGAGAGGCTATATAAAGTAGAGAGGTTATATACAGTAGAGAGGCTATATACAGTAGAGAGGCTATATACAGTAGAGAGGCTATATACAGTAGAGAGGTTATATACAGTAGAGAGGCTATATACAGTAGAGAGGCTATATACAGTAGAGAGGTTATATACAGTAGAGAGGCTATATACAGTAGAGAGGCTATATAAAGTAGAGAGGTTATATACAGTAGAGAGGATATATACAGTAGAGGTTATATACAGTAGAGAGGCTATATACAGTAGAGAGGCTATATACAGTAGAGGTTATATACAGTAGAGAGGCTATATACAGTAGAGAGGCTATATACAGTAGAGAGGTTATATACAGTAGAGAGGCTATATACAGTAGAGAGGCTGTATACAGTAGAGGGGTTGTATACAGTAGAGAGGTTATATACAGTAGAGAGGTTATATACAGTAGAGAGGCTATATACAGTAGAGGCTATATACAGTAGAGAGGCTATATACAGTAGAGAGGCTATATACAGTAGAGAGGCTATATACAGTAGAGAGGTTATATACAGTAGAGAGGTTATATACAGTAGAGAGGCTATATACAGTAGAGAGGCTATATAAAGTAGAGAGGTTATATACAGTAGAGAGGCTATATACAGTAGAGAGGCTATATACAGTAGAGAGGCTATATAAAGTAGAGAGGTTATATACAGTAGAGAGGCTATATACAGTAGAGAGGCTATATACAGTAGAGAGGTTATATACAGTAGAGAGGCTATATACAGTAGAGAGGCTATATAAAGTAGAGAGGTTATATACAGTAGAGAGGATATATACAGTAGAGAGGCTATATACAGTAGCGAGGCTATATACAGTAGAGAGGCTATATACAGTAGAGAGGCTATATACAGTAGAGAGGTTATATACAGTAGAGAGGCTATATACAGTAGAGAGGCTATATACAGTAGAGGTTATATACAGTAGAGAGGCTATATACAGTAGAGAGGCTATATACAGTAGAGAGGTTATATACAGTAGAGAGGCTATATACAGTAGAGAGGCTATATACAGTAGAGAGGTTATATACAGTAGAGAGGCTATATACAGTAGAGAGGTTATATACAGTAGAGAGGCTATATACAGTAGAGAGGCTATATACAGTAGAGAGGTTATATACAGTAGAGAGGCTATATACAGTAGAGAGGCTATATAAAGTAGAGAGGTTATATACAGTAGAGAGGCTATATACAGTAGAGAGGCTATATACAGTAGAGAGGCTATATAAAGTAGAGAGGTTATATACAGTAGAGAGGCTATATACAGTAGAGAGGCTATATACAGTAGAGAGGTTATATACAGTAGAGAGGCTATATACAGTAGAGAGGCTATATAAAGTAGAGAGGTTATATACAGTAGAGAGGTTATATACAGTAGAGGTTATATACAGTAGAGAGGCTATATACAGTAGAGAGGTTATATACAGTAGAGAGGCTATATACAGTAGAGAGGTTATATACAGTAGAGAGGCTATATACAGTAGAGAGGCTATATACAGTAGAGAGGCTATATACAGGCACGGGTTAGTCAGGCTGATTGAGGTAGTATGTACATGTAGATATGGTTAAAGTGACTATGCATATATGATGAACAGAGATTAGCAGCAGCGTAAAAGGGGTTGGGGGGGCACACAATGCAAATAGTCCGGGAAGCCATTTGATTACCTGTTAATGAGTCTTATGGCTTGGGGGTAAAAACTGTTGAGAAGCCTTTTTGTCCTAGACTTGGCACTCCGGTATCGCTTGCCATGCGGTTGTAGAGGTCCTGGATGGCAGGCAGCTTAGCCCCAGTGATGTACTGGGCCGTACGCACTACCCTCTGTAGTGCCTTGCAGTCAGAGGCCGAGCAGTTGCCGTACCAGGCAGTGATGCAACCAGTCAGGATGCTCTTAAGAAAACAAGGTTCATGAAATTAATAACTTGCTAGTAACAGATTACATTCATATTCCATTTCTGACAATACCTTTGACGATACAGTGGTAGCAATACAAAGTTATAACATTTACAGAAAATACAGAAATGCCAATGGTGGAGGTGTTGCTGTTTATATTCAGAACCACATTCCTGTAAAGATTAGAGAGGATCTCATGTTAAATCCTGTTGAAGTAATATGGCTACAGGTTCATCTGCCTCACCTGAAGCCCATTCTGGTGGGAAGCTGCTATAGACCACCAAGTGCTAACAGTCAGTATCTGGATAATATGTGTGAAATGATTGATGATGAATGTGATATCAACAGAGAGGTATATTTTCTGGGTGATTTAATTACTGACTGGCTTTCATCAAGCTGCCCACTGAAGAAAAAGCTTCGATCTGTAACCAGTGCCTGTAACCTGGTTCAGGTTATCAGTCAACCTACCAGGGTAGTTACAAACAGCACAGGAATTAAATCATCAACATGTATTGATCACATCTTTACTAACGCTGCAGATATTTGCTTGAAAGCAGTATCCAAATCCATAGGATGTATTGATCACAATATAGTAGCCATATCTAGGAAAACCAAAGGCTGGGCCTAATATAGTGTATAAGAGGTCATACAATAAGTTTTGTAGTGATTCCTATGTTGTTGGTGTAAAGAATATGTTTAGGGTCTGTGGTGAGTAATGAGGAGAAAACAGACGTTGCACTGAAATTGCTTATCCCAGTTACTAATAAGCATGCAGCCATTAAGAAAATGACTGTAAAAACTGTTAAATCCCAGTGGATTGATGAGGAATTGAAAAATGGTATGTTTGAGAGGGATGAGGCAAAAGGAAATGGCAAATAAGTCTGGCTGCAAACATACTACAAATTGAGAAATCATATATCATTTTTACATTTTAGTCATTTAGCAGACGCTCTTATCCAGAGCGACTTACAGTAGTGAATGTATACATTTATTTTTTTAATTTTTTTTGTATTGGCCCCCCGTGGGAATCGAACCCACAACCCCTGGCGTTGCAAACACCATGCTCTACCAACTGAGCCACAGGGAATCATATATATATATATATGATTTCTCAATTTGTAGTATATATATATATGTGAGAGAGAGAGAGAGAGAGAGAGAGAGAGAGAGAGAGAGAGAGAGAGAGAGAGAGAGAGAGAGAGAGAGAGAGAGAGAGAGAGAGAGAGAGAGAGAGAGAGAGAGAGAGAGAGAGATAATACCCTGAGCCCAGGTGGCTCCAATCACTAACGACCCTCCTCTTCCTGCAGGAAGAACCGCCGTGAGGAGGAGGAGGGCCGTGACAAATATATATCAATAAACTGAATAAACAACACTGTAAAACAAATAAAAATGTCAAGGCACGATAGTAAAAAGTGTCGGAGCACTTTTAATTACATTTTAGTAAAAAGGCAAACTCAGCTCATTTATTACAAAACCGACTGATATTGCCTACTTTTATAGATTTAATTTCATTGACAACATTAGCAAACTTAGGGATGATATGCCAGCAACAAACGCTGACACTACACATCAAGTATCAGACCAAATTATGAAAGACAAGAATTGTGATTTTGAATTCCGTAAAGTGAGTGTGGAAGAGGTGAAAAATTATTGTTGTCTTTCATTAATGACAAGCCACCGGGGTCTGACAACTTGGATTCAAAATTACTGAGGATAATAGCGGACGATATTGCCACATCTTCAATTTAAGCCTACTAGAAAATGTGTGCCCTCAGGCCTGGAGGGAAGCAAAAGTTATTCCGCTACCTAAGAATATTAAAGCCCCCTTTATTGGCTCAAATAGCCGAACCAATCAGCATGTTACCAACACTTAAGTAAAGTAAAAAAAAGTGTTTGATCAGATTCAATGCTATTTTACAGTAAACAAATTGACAACAGTAGCTGCTGCCTTGGCAGGAACTAATGGGGATCCATAATAAACTCCAGGAAGAGTAGCTGCTGCCTTGGCAGGAACTAATGGGGATCCATAATAAAACCCCAGGAAGAGTGGCTGCTGCCTTGGCAGAAACTAATGGGGATCCATAATAAACTCCAGGAAGAGTAGCTGCTGCCTTGGCGGGGAAGTAATGGGGATCCATAATAAACCCCAGGAAGAGTAGCTGCTGCCTTGGCAGGAACTAATGGGGATCCATAATAAACCCCAGGAAGAGTAGCTGCTGCCTTGGCAGGAACTAATGGGGATCCACAATAAACCCCAGGAAGAGTAGCTGCTGCCTTGACGGGAACTAATGGGGATCCATAATAAACCCCAGGAAGAGTAGCTGCTGCCTTGGAAGGGAACTAATAGGGATCCATAATAAACCCCAGGAAGAGTAGCTGCTGCCTTGGCAGGAACTAATGGGGATCCATAATAAACCCCAGGAAGAGTAGCTGCTGCCTTGGCGGGAACTAATGGGGATCCATAATAAACCCCAGGAAGAGTAGCTGCTGCCTTGGCAGGAACTAATGGGGATCCATAATAAACCCCAGGAAGAGTAGCTGCTGCCTTGACAGGAACTAATGGGGATCCATAATAAACCCCAGGAAGAGTAGCTGCTGTCTTGGCAGGAACTAATGGGGATCCATAATAAACCCCAGGAAGAGTAGCTGCTGCCTTGGCAGGAACTAATGGGGATCCATAATAAACCCCAGGAAGAGTAGCTGCTGCCTTGGCAGGAACTAATGGGGATCCATAATAAACCCCAGGAAGAGTAGCTGCTGCCTTGGCAGGAACTAATGGGGATCCATAATAAACCCCAGGAAGAGTAGCTGCTGCCTTGACAGGAACTAATGGGGATCCATAATAAACCCCAGGAAGAGTGGCTGCTGCCTTGATAGGAACTAATGGGGATCCATAATAAACCCCAGGAAGAGTAGCTGCTGCCTTGACAGGAACTAATGGGGATCCATAATAAACCCCAGGAAGAGTAGCTGCTGCCTTGACAGGAACTAATGGGGATCCATAATAAACCCCAGGAAGAGTGGCTGCTGCCTTGATAGGAACTAATGGGGATCCATAATAAACCCCAGGAAGAGTAGCTGCTGCCTTGGCACAGCGCCAGATACCTGCTGAGTTCTGAGAACAGTCTCATCACTTCGGTGCCCGTTTGAGTGGTAGCGTAGCCTAGTGGTTAGAGGGGCGGCAGGTATCCTAGTGGTTAGAGAGGCAGATAGCCTAGTGGTTAGAGGAGGCAGGTAGCCTAGTGGTTAGAGGGGCAGGTAGCCTAGTGGTTAGAGGAGGCAGGTAGCCTAGTGGTTAGAGGAGGCAGGTAGCCTAGTGGTTAGAGGAGGCAGGTAGCCTAGTGGTTAGAGGAGGCAGGTAGCCTAGTGGTTAGAGGAGGCAGGTAGCCTAGTGGTTAGAGGGGCAGGTAGCCTAGTGGTTAGAGAGGCAGGTAGCCTAGTGGTTAGAGGAGGCAGGTAGCCAAGTGGTTAGAGCGGCAGGTAGCCTAGTGGTTAGAGGAGGCAGGTAGCCTAGTGGTTAGAGGGGCAGGTAGCCTAGTGGTTAGAGGGGCAGGTAGCCTAGTGGTTAGGAGGAGGCAGGTAGCCTAGTGGTTAGGAGGAGGCAGGTAGCCTAGTGGTTGGAGGAGGCAGGTAGCCTAGTGGTTAGAGGAGGCAGGTAGCCTAGTGGTTAGAGGAGGCAGGTAGCCTAGTGGTTAGAGGAGGCAGGTAGCCTAGTGGTTAGAGGAGGCAGGTAGCCTAGTGGTTAGAGGAGGCAGGTAGCCAAGTGGTTAGAGGAGGCAGGTAGCCTAGTGGTTAGAGGGGCAGGTAGCCTAGTGGTTAGGGCGGCAGGTAGCCTAGTGGTTAGAGGGCGGCAGGTAGCCTAGTGGTTAGAGGGGCGGCAGGTAGCCTAGTGGATAGAGCGGCAGGTAGCTCAGTGGATAGAGC
>NW_025548677.1:0-11178 GCF_905237065.1 Salmo salar
GGGCTGGATAGTTGGATAAGGCCTTGTATAGTTTAGATAGGGCACGGATAGTTGGATGAATTGGATAGGGCTGGATAGGTTTGATAGGGCTGAATGGTTGGATAGGGCTGGATAGCTGTATAGTTAAGAAAGGGCTGGATAGCTGTATAGTTAGATAGGGCTGTATATATTTAGATAGGGCTGGATAGCTGGATAGTTAAGATAGGGCACGGATATTTAAGAGAAAAAAGAGCTGGATAGTTGGATAGGGCCGGATAGGTGGATAGGGGCTGGATAATAAGTTAGAAAAAGGGCTGGATAGTTGGATAGGAGCTGGATAGTTGGATAGGGCTGGATAGTTGGATAGGGCTGGACAGTTGGATTGGGCTGGATAGCTGTATAGTTGGATAGGGCTGGATAGCTTGATAGGGCTGGATAGTTGGATAGGGCTGGATAGTTGGAAAGGTCTGGATAGTTGGATACGGCTGGATAGCTGTATAGGGCTGGATAGTTGGATAGTTGTATAGGGCTGTATAGTTGGATAGGGTTGGACAGTTGGATAGGGCTGGATAGGGCTGGGTAGTTGGATAGGGCCAGATAGTTGGATAGGGCTGGATAATTGGATAGGGCTGGATAGTTGGATAGGGCTGGATAGTTGGATAGGGCTGTATAGTTGGATAGGGCTGGACAGTTGGATAGGGCTAGATAGTTAGATAGGGCTGATCAGGGCCGAAGTAGTTGGATTGGAGCTGGACAGTTGGCTAGGGCTGACAGGGCTGGGCTAGTTGGATAGGGCTGGCTAGTTGGATAGGGCCGGATAGTTGGATAGGGCCGGACAGTTGGATAGGGCTGGACAGTTGGATAGGAGCTGGATAGTTGGATAGGGCTGGATAATAGTTGGATAGGGCTGGATAGGGCTGGGTAGTTGGATAGGGCTGGATAGTTGGATAGGGCTAGATAGTTGGATAGGGCTGGATGGTTGGATAGGGCTGGGTAGTTGGATAGGGCCGGATAGTTGGATAGGGCTGGATAGTTGGATAGTTGGATAGGGTTGAATTAGTTGGATGTTTCTGGATAGTTAGATAAGGCGGGATAGTTGGATAGGGCACGATAGTTAGATAAGGCTGGTATAATTGGATGTTTCTGGATAGTTGGATAGGGGGGATAGTTGGATAGCCGGATGAGTTAGATAGGGTTGGATGGTTGGATATTTCTGGATAGTCGGATAGGGCGGGATAGTTTAGATAGGGCTGGATAGTTAGATAAGGCCGGATAGGTGGATATGTCTGATAGTTGGATGGGTTTAGATATTTCTGGATGTGTTGGATAGGGCTGAATGAATTAGATAAGGCTGGATAGTGGATAGGAGCTGTATAGTTGGATAGGCTGGACAGTTAGATAGGAGCTGGAGAGTTGGATAGGGCTGGATAGTTGGATATGTCTGGATAGTTGGATAGTTGGATATTTCTGGGTAGTTGGATGGGGGCGAATAGTTGGATAGGGCTGGATAGGTGGATGGGCTGGATAGTTGGATAGGGCTGGATAGTTGGATAGGGCTGTATAGTTGGATAGGGCTGGACAGTTGGATAGGGCTGGATAGTTGGATAGGGCTGGATAGGGCTGAGTAGTTGGATAGGGCTGGACAGTTGGCTAGGGCTGGACAGGGCTGGGTAGTTGGATAGGGCTGGCTAGTTGGATAGGGCTGAATAGTTGGATAAGGGCTGGACAGTTGGATAGGGCTGGACAGTTAGATAGGGCTGAATAGTTAGATAGGGCTCAGATAGTTAGATAGGAGCTGGATAAGGCTGGGTAGTTGGATAGGGCTGGATAGTTGGATAGGGCCAGATAGTTGGATAGCCAGATAGTTGGATAGGGCTGGAAGTAGTTGGATAGGAGCTGGATAATTGGATAGGGCCGGATAGTTGGATGAGTTGGATAGGTTGGATAGTTGGATATTTCTAGATAGTTGGGTAGGGCAGATAGTTGGATATGGGCTGGATCAGTTTGGATAGGGCTGGATAGTTGGATATTTCTGAATGAATTAGATAGGGCGGACTAGTTGGATAGGGCACGAATAGTTAGATAAGGCACGTATAGTTGGATAGGGTTGAATGAGTTAGATATTTCTGAATGGCTCGGATAGGGCGGGATAGTTGGATAAGGCTAGATAGTTGGATAGAGCCAGATAGTTGGATATGTCTGGATAGTTGGATGGTTGGATATTTCTGGATAGTTGGATGAGGGCCAGATAGTTGGATAGGGCTGGATAATTGGATAGGGCTGTATAGTTGGATAGGGCTGGACAGTTGGATAGGGCTGGAGAGTTGGATAGGGCTGGATAGGTAGATTGGGCTGGATAGGGCTGGGTAGTTGGATAGGGCTGGATAGGGCTGGATAGTTGGATAGGGCTGGATAGTTGGATAGGGCTGGATAGTTGGATAGGGCTGGATAGGGCTGGGTAGTTGGATAGGGCTAGATAGGGCTGGATAGTTGGATAGGGCTGGAAAGTTGGATAGGGCTGGATAGTTGGATAGGGCTGGATAGTTGGATAGGGCTGGATAGTTGGATAGGGCTTTATAGTTGGATAGGGCTGGATAGGGCTGGGTTGTTGGATAGGGCTGGATAGTTGGATAGGGCTGGATAGGGCTGGATAGTTGGATAGGGCTGTATAGTTGGATAGGGCTGGACAGTTGGATAGGGCTGGATAGTTGGATAGGGCTGGATAGTTGATAGGGCTGGATAGTTGGATAGGGCTGGGTGGTTGGATAGGGCTGGATAGTTGGATAGGGCTGTATAGGTCTGGATAGCTGTATAGGGCTGGATAGTTGGATAGTGCTGGATAGCTGTATAGGGCTGGATAGTTAGATAGGGCTGGATAGTTGGATATGTCTGGATAGTTGGATATTTGGATATTTCTGGATAGTTGGATAGGGCCGGTAGTTGGATAGGGCTGGATAGTTGGATAGGGATGGATAGTTGGATAGGGCTGGATAGTTGGATATGTCTGGATAGTTGGATATTTGGATATTTCTGGATAGTTGGATATTTCTGGATGAATTAGATAGGGCCAGATAGTTGGATGAGGGCTGGACAGTTGGATGAGGGCTGGATAGTTGGATTGGGCTGGATAGTTGGGTAGGGCTGGGTAGTTGGATAGGGCTGGATAGGGCTGGATAGTTGGATAGGGCTGGATAGTTGGATAGGGCTGGATAGTTGGATAGGGCTGGATAGTTGGATAGGGCTGGATAGTTTGATAGGGCTGGATAGTTTGATAGGGCTGGGTAGTTGGATAGGGCTGGGTAGTTGGATAGGGCTGGATTGGGCTGGATAGTTGGATAGGGCTGGATAGTTGGATAGGGCTGGATAGGGCTGGGTAGTTGGATAGGGCTAGATAGGGCTGGATAGTTGGATAGGGCTGGAAAGTTGGATAGGGCTGGAAAGTTGGATAGGGCTGGATAGTTGGATAGGGCTGGATAGTTGGATAGGGCTGGATAGGGCTGGATAGTTGGATAGGGCTGGATAGTTGGATAGGGCTGGATAGTTGGATAGGGCTGGATAGTTGGATAGGGCTGGATAGTTGGATAGGGCTGGACAGTTGGATACGGCTGGGTGGTTGGATAGGGCTGGATAGTTGGATAGGGCTGTATAGTTCTGGAGGGCTCGATAGTTGGATAGGGCTGGATAGTTGGATAGGGCTGGATAGCTGTATAGTTGGATAGGGCTGGATAGTTGGATAGGGCTGGATAGTTGGGCTGGATAGCTGTATAGTTGGATAGGGCTTGATGGCTGTATAGTTGGATAGGGCTGGATAGTTTGATAGGGCTGGATAGTTGGATAGGGCTGTATAGGTCTGGATAGCTGTATAGGGCTGGATAGTTGGATAGGGCTGGATAGTTGGATAGGGCTGGATAGCTGTATAGGGCTGGATAGTTGGATAGTTGGATAGGGCTGTATAGTTGGATAGGGCTGGATAGTTGGATAGGGCTGGATAGCTGGATAGTTGGATAGGGCTGGATAGTTGGATAGGGCTGGATAGCTGGATAGTTGGATAGGGCTGGATAGTTGGATTGGTAGTTGATAGGGCTTATAGTTGGATAGGGCTGGATAGTTGGATAGTTGGATAGGGCTGGATAGTTTGATAGGGCTGGATAGTTGGATAGGGCTGGATAGCTGTATAGTTGGAAAGGGCTGGATAGCTGTATAGTTGGATAGGGCTGTATAGTTGGATAGGGCTGGATAGCTGGATAGGGCTGGATAGTTGGAAAGGGCTGGATAGTTGGATAGGGCTGGATAGTTGGATAGGGCTGAATAGTTGGAAAGGGCTGATAGTTGGATGGGGCTGGATAGTTGGATAGGGCTGATAGTTGGATAGGCTGACAGTTGGATTGGGCTGGATAGATGTATAGTTGGATAGGGCTGGATAGCTTGATAGGGCTGGATAGTTGGATAGGGCTGGATAGTTGGAAAGGTCTGGATAGTTGGATAGGGCTGGATAGCTGTATAGGGCTGTATAGTTGGATAGGGCTGTATAGTTGGATAGGGCTGGACAGTTGGATAGGCCGATAGTTAATAGGGCTGGATAGGGCTGGGTAGTTAGATAGCCGAATAGTTGGATAGGGACGGAAGTTGGATAGGGCCAGATAGTTGGATAGGGCTGAACAGTTGGATAGGGCTAGATAGTTAGATAGGGCTGGATAGTTTGGGGCTGGATGGTTGGATAGGGCTGGGTGGTTGGATAGGGCTGGATAGTTGGATAGGGCTGGGTAGTTGGATAGGGCTGGACAGTTGGCTAGGGCTAGATAGGGCTGGAGTAGTTGGTAGGCGCTGGCTAGTTGGATAGGGCTGGACAGTTAGATAGGGCTGACAGTTGGATGGGGCTGAATAGTTAGATAGGGCTGGATAGTTGGATAGGGCTGGATAGGGCTGGGTAGTTGGATAGAGCTGGATAGTTAGGATAGGGCTGGATAGGTTGGATGGGCTGGATAGTTGGATTAAGGCTGGGTAGTTGGATATTGCTGGATAGGGCTGGATAATTGGATAGGGCTGGATAGTTGGATAGGGCTGGATAGTTGGATAGGGTTGGATAGTTGGATATTTCTGGATAGTTGGATAGGGCCGGATAGTTGGATAGGGCGAAATAGTTGAATAGGCCAGATAGTTGGATATGTCTGGATAGTTGGATAGTTGGATATTTCTGGATAGTTGGATAGGGCTGGATAGTTGGATAGGGCTGGATAATTGGAAAGGGCTGTATAGTTGGATAGGGCTGGACAGTTGGATAGGGCTGGAGAGTTGGATAGGGCTGGATAGGTAGATTGGGCTGGATAGTGCTGGGTAGTTGGATAGGGCTGGATAGGGCTGGATAGTTGGATAGGGCTGGATAGGGCTGGATAGTTGGATAGGGATGGATAGTTGGATAGGGCTGGATAGTTGGATAGGGCTGGATAATTGGATAGGGCTGGATAGTTGGATAGGGCTGGATAGTTGGATAGGGCTGTATAGTTGGATAGGGCTGGACAGTTGGATAGGGCTGGATAGTTGGATAGGGCTGGATAGTTGGATAGGGCTGGGTGGTTGGATAGGGCTGGATAGTTGGATAGGGCTGGATGGTTGGCTAGGGCTGGATAGGGCTGGGTAGTTGGATAGGGCTGGATAGGGCTGGCTAGTTGGATAGGGCTGGATAGTTGGATAGGGCTGGACAGTTGGATAGGGCTGGACAGTTGGATAGGGCTGGATAGTTGGATAGTGCTGGATAGTTGGATAGGGCTGGATAGGGCTGGGTAGTTGGTTAGGGCTGGATAGTTGGATAGGGCTGGATAGTTGGATAGGGCTGGATAGTTGGATAGGGCTGGGTAGTTGGATAGGGCTGGATAGGGCTGGATAATTGGATAGGGCTGGATAGTTGGATAGGGCCGGATAGTTGGATAGGGCTGGATAGTTGGATAGGGCTGGATAGTTGGATATGTCTGGATAGTTGGATAGTTGGATATTTCTGGATAGTTGGATAGGGCTGGATAGTTGAATAGGTCTGGATAATTGGATAGGGCTGTATAGTTGGATATGGCTGGACAGTTGGATAGGGCTGGAGTGTTGGATAGGGCTGGATAGGTAGATTGGGCTGGATTGGGCTGGGTAGTTGGATAGGGCTGGATAGGGCTGGATAGTTGGATAGAGCTGGATAGTTGGATAGGGCTGGATAGGGCTGGATAGTTGGATAGGGCTGGATAGTTGGATAGGGCTGGATAGTTGGATAGGGCTGGATAGGGCTGGGTAGTTGGATAGGGCTGGATAGTTGGATAGGGCTGGAAAGTTGGATAGGGCTGGATAGTTGGATAGGGCTGGATAGTTGGATAGGGCTGGATAGTTGGATAGGGCTGGATAGTTGGATAGGGCTGGGGAGTTGGATAGGGCTGGATAGTTGGATAGGGCTGGATAGGGCTGGATAGTTGGATAGGGCTGTATAGTTGGATAGGGCTGGACACTTGGATAGGGCTGGATAGTTGGATAGGGCTGGATAGTTGATAGGGCTGGATAGTTGGATAGGGCTGGGTGGTTGGATAGGGCTGGATAGTTGGATAGGGCTGTATAGGTCTGGATAGCTGTATAGGGCTGGATAGTTGGATAGGGGTGGATAGCTGTATAGGGCTGGATAGTTAGATAGGGCTGGATAGTTGGATATGTCTGGATAGTTGGATATTTGGATATTTCTGGATAGTTGGATAGGGCCGGTAGTTGGATAGGGCTGGATAGTTGGATAGGGCTGGATAGTTGGATAGGTCTGGATAGTTGGATAGGGCTGGATTGCTGTATAGGGCTGGATAGTTGGATAGGGCTGGATAGTTGGATAGGGCTGGATTGTTGGATAGGGCTGGATAGTTGGATAGGGCTGGATAGCTGTATAGGGCTGGATAGTTGGATAGAGCCGGATAGTTGGATAGGGCACGGATAGCTGTATAGGGCTGAAGTTGGTAGTTGGATAGGGCTGTATAGTTGGATAGGGCTGGATAGTTGGATAGGGCTGGATAGCTGGATAGTTGGATAGGGCTGGATAGTTGGATAGGGCTGGATAGCTGGATAGTTGGATAGGGCTGGATAGTTGGATAGGGCTGGATAGTTGGATAGGGCTGTATAGTTGGATAGGGCTGGATAGTTGGATAGTTGGATAGGGCTGGATAGTTTGATAGGGCTGGATAGTTGGATAGGGCTGGATAGCTGTATAGTTGGAAAGGGCTGGATAGCTGTATAGTTGGATAGGGCTGTATAGTTGGATAGGGCTGGATAGCTGGATAGGGCTGGATAGTTGGAAAGAGCTGGATAGTTGGATAGGGCTGGATAGTTGGATAGGCTGGATGGTTGGAAAAGGGCTGGATAGTTGGATAGGGGCTGGATAGTTTGGATAGGGCTAGATAGTTGGACAGGCTGGACAGTTGATTGGGCTGATAGATGGTGTTGGATGGCTGGATAGCTTGATAGGGCTGGATAGTTGGATAGGGCCGGATAGTTGAAATCTGGATAGTTGGATAGGCTGGATAGTATAGGTAGTTAGTAGGCTGTATAGTTGGTAGGGCTGACAGTTGGATAGGCTGGATAGTTAGATAGGGCTGGATAGGGCTGGGTAGTTAGATAGGCCAGATAGTTGGATAGGCAGGATAGTTGATAGGCTGGATAGTTGGATAGGGCTGTATAGTTGGATAGGGCCGGAAAGTTGGATAGGCTGGATAGTTGGATAGGAGCCGGATAGTTAGATAGGGCTAGGTGGTTGGATAGGGCTGGATAGTTAGATAGGGCCAGATAGTTGGATAGGCTGGTAGTTGGATAGGGCTGACGGTTGGCAAGCTGGATAAGGCTAGGTAGTTGGATAGGGGCTTGGCTAGTTGGAATAAGGCTGGACAGTTAGATAGGGCTGGACAGTTGGATAGGAGCTGGATAGTTGGATAGGGACTGAATAGTTGGATAGGGGCTGGATAGGGCCGGGTAGTTGGATAGGGCTGGATAGTTGGATAGGGCCGGATAGTTGGATAGGGCTACGGATAGTTTGGACAGGGCTGGATAGTTGATAGGGCTGGGTAGTTTGGATATTGCCGGATAGGGCTGGATAATTGGATGGGGCTGGATAGTTGGATAGGGCTGGATAGTTGGATGGGGTTGGATAGTTGGATATTTCTGGATACAGTTGGATAGGACAGGGGATAGTTGGATAGGGCGGATAGTTTGAATAGGGCTGGATGAATTGGATATGTCTGGATAGTTGGATGAATTGGATATTTCTGGATAGTTGGATAGGGCTGGATAGGTGGATAGGGACTGGATAATTGGATAGGTCTGTATAGTTGGATAGGGCTGGACGGTTGGATGGGGCTAGGAGAGTTGGATAGGGCTGGATAGGTAGATTGGGCTGGATAGGGCTGGGTAGTTGGATGAGGGCTGGATAGGGCTGGATAGTTGGATAGGGACTGGATACAGGGCTGAATGAGGTTAGATAGGGATGGATAGTTGGATAGGGCTGGATAGTTAGATAGGAGCTGGATAATGGTGGATAGGGCTGGATAGTTGGATAGGGCTGGATAGTTAGATAGGAGCTGTTATAGTTGGATGGGGCTGGACAATTTAGATAGGGCTGAATAGTTAGAATAGGGCTGAATAGTTAGATAGGGCTAGGTGGTTGAATAGGGCTGGATAGTTGGATAGGGCTGGATAGTTGGCTAGGGCTGGATAGGGGCTGGGTAGTTGGATAGGGTGGATAGGAGCTGGCTAGTTGGATAAGGAGCACAGATAGTTGGATAAGGCTAGACAGTTGGATAGGGGCTAGACAGTTGGATAGGGCTGGATAGTTGGATAGTGCTGGATGACAGTTGGATAGGAGCTGGATAGGGCTGGGTAGTTGGTTGGGGCTGGATAGTTGGATGGGGGCCGGATAGTTGGATAGGGGCTGGATGTGGTTTGGATGGGGCTGGGTAGTTGGATGGGGCTGGATGGGGCTGGATAATTGGATAGGGCTGGATAGTTGGATAGGGCCGGATAGTTGGATAGGGCTGGATAGTTGGATAGGGCTGGATAGTTGGATATGTCTGGATAGTTGGATAGTTGGATATTTCTGGATAGTTGGATATAGGGCTGGATAAGTTGAATAGGTCTGGATAATTTAGATAGGGCTGTATGGTTGGATGTGGCTGGACAGTTGGATAGGGCTGGAGTGTTGGATAGGAGCTGGATAGGTAGGTGGGGCTCAGATTGGTGCTGGGTGCAGTTGGATAGGAGCTGGATAGTTGGATAGGGGCCGGATAGTTGGATAGGGCTGGATAGGGCTGGATGGTTGGATAGGGGCTGGATAGTTGGATAGGGCTGGATAGTTGGATAGGGCTGGATAGGGCTGGGTAGTTGGATAGGAGCTAGATAGGGCTGGATAGTTGGATAGGGCCAGAAAGATTGGATAGGGCTGGATAGTTTAGATAGGGCTGGATAGTTAGATAGGAGCTGGATAATTTGGATAGAGAGCTGGATAGTTGGATAGGAGCTGGGGAGAAGTTGGATAGGGCCAGATAGTTGGATAGGGCTGGATAGTTGGATAGGAGCTGGATAGGGCTCGGGTAGTTTGGATAGGGCTGGATAGTTGGATAGGGCTGGATAGTTGAATAGGGCTGGATAGTTGGATAGGAGGCTGGATAGTTGATAGGAGCTGGGTAGTTGGATATTGCTGGATAGGGCTGGATGGGTGGATGGGGCTGGACGGTTGGATAGGAGCTGGATAGTTGGATAGGGCTGGATAATTTAGATAGGGAAGCTGGGTGGTTTGGATAGGGCTGGATAAGTTAGATGGGGCTGGATAGTTGGATAGGGCTGGGTAGTTGGATAGGGCCGGACAGTTGGCTGGCTAGATAGGGCCATGGAGTATTAGATAGGGCTGGCTAGTTGGGATAAGGCTGGACAGTTGGATGTAGGGCTGGACAGTTAGATAGGGCCGGATAGTTAGATAGGGCTGAATAGTTGGATGCAGGGCTGGATAGGGGCTGGGTAGTTGGATAGGGCTGGACCATAGTTGGATAGGGCTAGATAGTTGGATGGGGCTGAATGGTAGATAGGGCTGGATAGTTGATAGGGCTGGTGTTTGGATATTGCTAGATAGGGCTGGATAATTAGATAGAGCACGGATAAGTTAGATAGGGCACTAAATAGTTGGATAGGGTTGGATAGTTGGATATTTCTGGATAGTTGGATAGGGCCGGATAGTTGGATAGGGCCGGATAGTTGGATAGGGCTGGATAGTTGGATATGTCTGGATAGTTGGATAGTTGGATATTTCTGGATAGTTGGATAGGGCTGGATAGTTGGATAGGGCTGGATAATTGGATAGGTCTGTATAGTTGGATAGGGCTGGACAGTTGGATAGGGCTGGAGAGTTGGATAGGGCTGGATAGGTAGATTGGGCTGGATAGGGCTGGGTAGTTGGATAGGGCTGGATAGGGCTGGATAGTTGGATAGGGCTGGATAGGGCTGGATAGTTGAGTTAGAGGATGGATAGTTGGATAGGGCCGGATAGTTAGATGGGGCTGGATAATTAGATAGGGCTGGATAGTTGGATAGGGCTGGATAGTTTAGATAGGGCTGTATAGTTGGATAGGGCTGGACAGTTAGATAGGGCTGGATAGTTGGATCAGGGCCGGATAGTTGGATAGGGCTGGGTGGTTGGATAGGGCTGGATAGTTGGATAGGGGCTGGATGGTTGGCTGGGGCTGGATAGAGGCTGGGTAGTTGGATAGGGCTGGATGAGGCACAGCTACGGAGTTGGATAGGGCTGGATAGTTAGATAGGAGCTAGACAGTTAGATGGGCTGGACAGTTAGATAGAGGCTGTGATTGTTGGATAGTGGTGGATGGTTGGACCTAGGGCTGGATAGGGCTGGGTAGTTGGTTGGAGGGTGGATGGTTTGGATAGGGCTGGATAGTTGGATAGGGCTGGATAGTTGGATAGGGCCGGGTAGTTGGATAGGAGCTAGATCAAGGCCAGATAATTGGATAGGGCTGGATAGTTAGATAGGGCCGGATAGTTTGGATAGGGCTGGATAGTTGGATAGGAGCTGGATAGTTGGATATGTCTGGATGAGTTGGATGGTTGGATATTTCTGGATAGTTGGATAGGGCTGGATAGTTGGAATAGGTCTGGTAATGTGGATGGGGCTGTATAGTTGGATGTGGCTGGACA
>NW_025548678.1:0-12500 GCF_905237065.1 Salmo salar
ACAGGAACAGACAGGAACAGACAGGAACAGACGGGAACAGATGGGAACAGACAGGAACAGACAGGAAGTAACAGACAGGAACCGACAGGAACAGATGGGAACAGACAGGAACAGACAGGAACAGACAGGAACAGACAGGAACAGACGGGAACAGACGGGAACAGATGGGAACAGACAGGAACAGACAGGAACAGACAGGAAGTAACAGACAGGAACAGACAGGAACAGACAGGAAGTAACAGATAGGAACAGACAGGAAGTAACAGACAGGAAGTAACAGACAGGAACAGACAGGAAGTAACAGACAGGAAAAGAACAGTAGTAGTAGTAGCGTATCTCTCTCTCCTTCCTCTTCGACCTTTCTTCCTCTTCTCTCTCTCTCTTTCTTTTCCCCACAATCCAGCCACCACCCTCACATCAAAAACAACATTCCCTGTCCTCTCCTCCTCTCCTCCTCTCTCTCTCTCTCTCTCTCTCTCTCTCCTCCTCTCCTCTCTCTCTCTCTCTCTCTCTCTCTCTTTTCTTGTTTTCCTCAAAACCTTCTCCTCCCCAGGGATTCTTCTCCCTGAGCTGACAGTCACTGAGCCCTCCCTCCTTCCCTCCATCTCTCTGTCTCTCTCCCCCGTTCTGTCCGTTCTGCCTCAGTGATTCGCCACCCCGAGAGAGCGCGCTAGATAGAGAGAGAGAGAGAGAGAGAGAGGAGAGAGAGAGAGAGCTTTGCTATATGAGGATTATAATAGAGTAGAGACAAAGAAGTGAAGAGAAAGAGATGATGAACAGTATTAGAGAGAGTCTCCTGTCAGGTGAACAGTATTAGAGAGAGTCTCCTGTCAGGTGAACAGTATTAGAGAGAGTCTCCTGTCAGGTGAACAGTATTAGAGAGAGTCTCCTGTCAGGTGAACAGTATTAGAGAGAGTCTCCTGTCAGGTGAACAGTATTAGAGAGAGTCTCCTGTCAGGTGAACAGTATTAGAGAGAGTCTCCTGTCAGGTGAACAGTATTAGAGAGAGTCTCCTGTCAGGTGAACAGTATTAGAGAGAGTTTCCTGTCAGGTGAACAGTATTAGAGAGAGTCTCCTGTCAGGTGAACAGTATTAGAGAGAGTCTCCTGTCAGGTGAACAGTATTAGAGAGAGTCTCCTGTCAGGTGAACAGTATTAGAGAGGAGTCTCCTGTCAGGTGAACAGTATTAGAGAGAGTCTCCTGTCAGGTGAACAGTATTAGAGAGAGTCTCCTGTCAGGTGAACAGTATTAGAGAGAGTCTCCTGTCAGGTGAACAGTATTAGAGAGAGTCTCCTGTCAGGTGAACAGTATTAGAGAGAGCTTCCTGTCAGGTGAACAGTATTAGAGAGAGTCTCCTGTCAGGTGAACAGTATTAGAGAGAGCTTCCTGTCAGGTGAACAGTATTAGAGAGAGTCTCCTGTCAGGTGAACAGTATTAGAGAGAGTCTCCTGTCAGGTGAACAGTATTAGAGAGAGTCTCCTGTCAGGTGAACAGAGAGTCTCCTGTCAGGTGAACAGTATTAGAGAGAGTCTCCTGTCAGGTGAACAGTATTAGAGAGAGTCTCCTGTCAGGTGAACAGTATTAGAGAGAGTCTCCTGTCAGGTGAACAGTATTAGAGAGAGTCTCCTGTCAGGTGAACAGTATTAGAGAGAGTCTCCTGTCAGGTGAACAGTATTAGAGAGAGTCTCCTGTCAGGTGAACAGTATTAGAGAGAGTCTCCTGTCAGGTGAACAGTATTAGAGAGAGTCTCCTGTCAGGTGAACAGTATTAGAGAGAGTCTCCTGTCAGGTGAACAGTATTAGAGAGAGTCTCCTGTCAGGTGAACAGTATTAGAGAGAGTCTCCTGTCAGGTGAACAGTATTAGAGAGAGTCTCCTGTCAGGTGAACAGTATTAGAGAGAGTCTCCTGTCAGGTGAACAGTATTAGAGAGAGTCTCCTGTCAGGTGAACAGTATTAGAGAGAGTCTCCTGTCAGGTGAACAGTATTAGAGAGAGTTTCCTGTCCTGAGGTACTGTGATGAAGAGTTTCCTGTCCTGAGGTACTGTGGTGAAGAGTTAGGCTGCGTCCCAAATGGCACCCTATTCCCCTTTCTGGGTCAGAAGTAGTGCACTGGATAATACACTGCATGGCCCACAGGATGTGGACACCTGGTCGTCAAACATCTCATTCCAAAATCATGGGCATTACAATGGAGTTGGTCCCCCCCCCTTTGCTGCTATAACAGCCTCCACTCTTCTGGGAAGGATTTCCACTAGATGTTGGGACATTGCTGCTATAACAGCCTCCTCTCTTCTGGGAAGGATTTACACTAGATGTTGGAACATTGCTGCTATAACAGCCTCCACTCTTCTGGGAAGGATTTCCACTAGATGTTGAAACAACGCTGATGGGACTTTCTTCCATTCAGCCACAAGAGCATTAGGGAGGTAGAGTTCTCCTGGCATCCGTTAAAAAACAGATTCGTCCGTCGGACTGCCAGATGGTGAAGCGTGATTCATCACTCCAGAGAAGGCATTTCCACTGCTCCAGAGTCCAATGGCGGGCGAACTTTACACCACTCCAGCTGACGCTGGCATTGCGCATGGTGATCTTAGGCTTGTGTGCGGCTGCTCGGCCATGGAAACCCATTTCATGAAGCTCCCGACGAACAGTTCTTGTGCTGACGTTGCTTCCAGAGGCAGTTTGGAACTCGGTAGTGAGGTTTGCAACCAAGGACAGACGATTTTAAGCGCTCACGCGCTTCAGCACTCGCCGGTCCCATTCTGTGAGCTTGTGTGGCCTACCACTTGCGGCTGAGCCGTTGTTGCTCCTCGACGTTTCCACTTCACAATAACCGGGGCAGCTCTAGCAGGGCAGAAATTTGACAAACTGGCTTGTTGGTAAGGTGGTATCCTATGACGGTGCCACGTTGAAAGTCACTGAGCTCTTCTTCAGTAAGGCCATTCTACTGCTAATGTTTGTCTATGGAGATTGCATGGCTGTGTGGTCGATTTTATACACCTGTAAGCAACGGGTGTGGCTGAAATAGAATCCATTAATTTGATACCAGAATCACGATACCTGTTAGAATCGTGGCAATGAAACAAAACACGAAGCGGATTTAACTTCTTCAGGAAGACGGTCCTAATGCTGGAAACAAACATCATTATGTTGCCTTCCAGAGTCATATTTATTTAGTTTCCAAGTTGTAGCTGGGTCTACTACAGGTTAATAAAGAGCTGGGTCTACTACAGGTTAATAAAGAGCTGGGTACTACAGGTTAATAAAGAGCTGGGTACTACAGGTTAATAAAGAGCTGGGTACTACAGGTTAATAAAGAGCTGGGTACTACAGGTTAATAAAGAGCTGGGTACTACAGGTTAATAAAGAGCTGGGTCTACTACAGGTTAATAAAGAGCTGGGTACTACAGGTTAATAAAGAGCTGGGTACTACAGGTTAATAAAGAGCTGGGTCTACTACAGGTTAATAAAGAGCTGGGTACTACAGGTTTATAAAGAGCTGGGTACTACAGGTTAATAAAGAGCTGGGTACTACAGGTTAATAAAGAGCTGAGTACTACAGGTTTATAAAGAGCTGGGTACTACAGGTTAATAAAGAGCTGGGTACTACAGGTTAATAAAGAGCTGGGTACTACAGGTTAATAAAGAGCTGGGTACTACAGGTTAATAAAGAGCTGGGTACTACAGGTTAATAAAGAGCTGGGTACTACAGGTTAATAAAGAGCTGGGTACTACAGGTTAATAAAGAGCTGGGTCTACTACAGGTTTATAAAGAGCTGGGTACTACAGGTTAATAAAGAGCTGGGTCTACTACAGGTTAATAAAGAGCTGGGTACTACAGGTTTATAAAGAGCTGGGTCTACTACAGGTTAATAAAGAGCTGGGTACTACAGGTTTATAAAGAGCTGGGTCTACTACAGGTTAATAAAGAGCTGGGTACTACAGGTTTATAAAGAGCTGGGTACTACAGGTTAATAAAGAGCTGGGTACTACAGGTTAATAAAGAGCTGGGTCTACTACAGGTTAATAAAGAGCTGGGTCTACTACAGGTTAATAAAGAGCTGGGTACTACAGGTTAATAAAGAGCTGGGTACTACAGGTTAATAAAGAGCTGGGTCTACTACAGGTTAATAAAGAGCTGGGTACTACAGGTTAATAAAGAGCTGGGTCTACTACAGGTTAATAAAGAGCTGGGTCTACTACAGGTTAATAAAGAGCTGGGTACTACAGGTTAATAAAGAGCTGGGTCTACTACAGGTTAATAAAGAGCTGGGTACTACAGGTTAATAAAGAGCTGGGTACTACAGGTTAATAAAGAGCTGGGTACTACAGGTTAATAAAGAGCTGGGTCTACTACAGGTTTATAAAGAGCTGGGTACTACAGGTTAATAAAGAGCTGGGTCTACTACAGGTTAATAAAGAGCTGGGTACTACAGGTTAATAAAGAGCTGGGTCTACTACAGGTTAATAAAGAGCTGGGTCTACTACAGGTTAATAAAGAGCTGGGTACTACAGGTTTATAAAGAGCTGGGTCTACTACAGGTTAATAAAGAGCTGGGTCTACTACAGGTTAATAAAGAGCTGGGTACTACAGGTTAATAAAGAGCTGGGTACTACAGGTTAATAAAGAGCTGGGTACTACAGGTTAATAAAGAGCTGGGTACTACAGGTTAATAAAGAGCTGGGTACTACAGGTTAATAAAGAGCTGGGTACTACAGGTTAATAAAGAGCTGGGTCTACTACAGGTTTATAAAGAGCTGGGTACTACAGGTTAATAAAGAGCTGGGTACTACAGGTTAATAAAGAGCTGGGTCTACTACAGGTTAATAAAGAGCTGGGTACTACAGGTTAATAAAGAGCTGGGTACTACAGGTTTATAAAGAGCTGGGTCTACTACAGGTTAATAAAGAGCTGGGTACTACAGGTTAATAAAGAGCTGGGTACTACAGGTTAATAAAGAGCTGGGTACTACAGGTTAATAAAGAGCTGGGTACTACAGGTTAATAAAGAGCTGGGTCTACTACAGGTTAATAAAGAGCTGGGTACTACAGGTTAATAAAGAGCTGGGTACTACAGGTTTATAAAGAGCTGGGTACTACAGGTTAATAAAGAGCTGGGTAATACAGGTTAATAAAGAGCTGGGTACTACAGGTTAATAAAGAGCTGGGTACTACAGGTTAATAAAGAGCTGGGTCTACTACAGGTTAATAAAGAGCTGGGTCTACTACAGGTTAATAAAGAGCTGGGTACTACAGGTTAATAAAGAGCTGGGTACTACAGGTTAATAAAGAGCTGGGTACTACAGGTTAATAAAGAGCTGGGTACGACAGGTTAATAAAGAGCTGGGTACTACAGGTTAATAAAGAGCTGGGTACTACAGGTTAATAAAGAGCTGGGTCTACTACAGGTTAATAAAGAGCTGGGTCTACTACAGGTTAATAAAGAGCTGGGTACTACAGGTTAATAAAGAGCTGGGTCTACTACAGGTTAATAAAGAGCTGGGTACTACAGGTTAATAAAGAGCTGGGTACTACAGGTTTATAAAGAGCTGGGTACTACAGGTTTATAAAGAGCTGGGTACTACAGGTTAATAAAGAGCTGGGTAAAACAGGTTAATAAAGAGCTGGGTACTACAGGTTAATAAAGAGCTGGGTACTACAGGTTAATAAAGAGCTGGGTACTACAGGTTAATAAAGAGCTGGGTACTACAGGTTAATAAAGAGCTGGGTACTACAGGTTAATAAAGAGCTGGGTACTACAGGTTTATAAAGAGCTGGGTACTACAGGTTAATAAAGAGCTGGGTCTACTACAGGTTTATAAAGAGCTGGGTCTACTACAGGTTAATAAAGAGCTGGGTCTACTACAGGTTAATAAAGTGCTGGGTCTACTACAGGTTAATAAAGAGCTGGGTCTACTACAGGTTAATAAAGAGCTGGGTCTACTACAGGTTAATAAAGAGCTGGGTACTACAGGTTAATAAAGAGCTGGGTCTACTACAGGTTAATAAAGAGCTGGGTACTACAGGTTAATAAAGAGCTGGGTACTACAGGTTAATAAAGAGCTGGGTACGACAGGTTAATAAAGAGCTGGGTACTACAGGTTAATAAAGAGCTGGGTACTACAGGTTAATAAAGAGCTGGGTACTACAGGTTAATAAAGAGCTGGGTACTACAGGTTAATAAAGAGCTGGGTACTACAGGTTAATAAAGAGCTGGGTCTACTACAGGTTAATAAAGAGCTGGGTACTACAGGTTAATAAAGAGCTGGGTCTACTACAGGTTAATAAAGAGCTGGGTACTACAGGTTAATAAAGAGCTGGGTCTACTACAGGTTAATAAAGAGCTGGGTACTACAGGTTAATAAAGAGCTGGGTACTACAGGTTTATAAAGAGCTGGGTACTACAGGTTTATAAAGAGCTGGGTACTACAGGTTAATAAAGAGCTGGGTAAAACAGGTTAATAAAGAGCTGGGTACTACAGGTTAATAAAGAGCTGGGTACTACAGGTTAATAAAGAGCTGGGTACTACAGGTTAATAAAGAGCTGGGTACTACAGGTTAATAAAGAGCTGGGTACTACAGGTTAATAAAGAGCTGGGTACTACAGGTTTATAAAGAGCTGGGTACTACAGGTTAATAAAGAGCTGGGTACTACAGGTTAATAAAGAGCTGGGTACTACAGGTTAATAAAGAGCTGGGTACTACAGGTTAATAAAGAGCTGGGTCTACTACAGGTTTATAAAGAGCTGGGTCTACTACAGGTTAATAAAGAGCTGGGTCTACTACAGGTTAATAAAGTGCTGGGTCTACTACAGGTTAATAAAGAGCTGGGTCTACTACAGGTTAATAAAGAGCTGGGTCTACTACAGGTTAATAAAGAGCTGGGTACTACAGGTTAATAAAGAGCTGGGTCTACTACAGGTTAATAAAGAGCTGGGTACTACAGGTTAATAAAGAGCTGGGTACTACAGGTTAATAAAGAGCTGGGTCTACTACAGGTTTATAAAGAGCTGGGTCTACTACAGGTTAATAAAGAGCTGGGTCTACTACAGGTTAATAAAGAGCTGGGTCTACTACAGGTTAATAAAGAGCTGGGTCTACTACAGGTTAATAAAGAGCTGGGTCTACTACAGGTTAATAAAGAGCTGGGTACTACAGGTTAATAAAGAGCTGGGTCTACTACAGGTTTATAAAGAGCTGGGTACTACAGGTTTATAAAGAGCTGGGTACTACAGGTTAATAAAGAGCTGGGTACTACAGGTTAATAAAGAGCTGGGTACTACAGGTTAATAAAGAGCTGGGTACTACAGGTTAATAAAGAGCTGAGTACTACAGGTTAATAAAGAGCTGGGTCTACTACAGGTTAATAAAGTGCTGGGTACTACAGGTTAATAAAGAGCTGGGTACTACAGGTTAATAAAGAGCTGGGTACTACAGGTTAATAAAGAGCTGGGTACTACAGGTTAATAAAGAGCTGGGTCTACTACAGGTTAATAAAGAGCTGGGTCTACTACAGGTTAATAAAGAGCTGGGTCTACTACAGGTTTATAAAGAGCTGGGTCTACTACAGGTTAATAAAGAGCTGGGTCTACTACAGGTTTATAAAGAGCTGGGTACTACAGGTTAATAAAGAGCTGGGTCTACTACAGGTTAATAAAGAGCTGGGTCTACTACAGGTTAATAAAGAGCTGGGTCTACTACAGGTTAATAAAGAGCTGGGTACTACAGGTTAATAAAGAGCTGGGTACTACAGGTTTATAAAGAGCTGGGTACTACTACAGGTTAATAAAGAGCTGGGTCTACTACAGGTTAATAAAGAGCTGGGTCTACTACAGGTTAATAAAGAGCTGGGTACTACAGGTTAATAAAGAGCTGGGTACTACAGGTTAATAAAGAGCTGGGTCTACTACAGGTTAATAAAGAGCTGGGTCTACTACAGGTTAATAAAGAGCTGGGTCTACTACAGGTTAATAAAGAGCTGGGTCTACTACAGGTTAATAAAGAGCTGGGTACTACAGGTTAATAAAGAGCTGGGTCTACTACAGGTTAATAAAGAGCTGGGTACTACAGGTTAATAAAGAGCTGGGTACTACAGGTTAATAAAGAGCTGGGTCTACTACAGGTTAATAAAGAGCTGGGTACTACAGGTTAATAAAGAGCTGGGTACTACAGGTTAATAAAGAGCTGGGTACTACAGGTTAATAAAGAGCTGGATACTACAGGTTAATAAAGAGCTGGGTCTACTACAGGTTAATAAAGAGCTGGGTACTACAGGTTAATAAAGAGCTGGGTACTACAGGTTAATAAAGAGCTGGGTACTACAGGTTAATAAAGAGCTGGGTCTACTACAGGTTAATAAAGAGTTGGGTACTACAGGTTAATAAAGAGCTGGGTCTACTACAGGTTAATAAAGAGCTGGGTCTACTACAGGTTAATAAAGAGCTGGGTACTACAGGTTAATAAAGAGCTGGGTCTACTACAGGTTAATAAAGAGCTGGGTCTACTACAGGTTAATAAAGAGCTGGGTCTACTACAGGTTAATAAAGAGCTGGGTACTACAGGTTAATAAAGAGCTGGGTCTACTACAGATTAATAAAGAGCTGGGTACTACAGGTTAATAAAGAGCTGGGTACTACAGGTTAATAAAGAGCTGGGTACTACAGGTTAATAAAGAGCTGGGTACTACAGGTTAATAAAGAGCTGGGTACTACAGGTTAATAAAGAGCTGGGTACTACAGGTTAATAAAGAGCTGGGTACTACAGGTTAATAAAGAGCTGGGTACTACAGGTTAATAAAGAGCTGGGTACTACAGGTTAATAAAGAGCTGGGTACTACAGGTTAATAAAGAGCTGGGTCTACTACAGGTTAATAAAGAGCTGGGTACTACAGGTTAATAAAGAGCTGGGTACTACAGGTTAATAAAGAGCTGGGTACTACAGGTTAATAAAGAGCTGGGTACTACAGGTTAATAAAGAGCTGGGTACTACAGGTTAATAAAGAGCTGGGTACTACAGGTTTATAAAGAGCTGGGTACTACAGGTTAATAAAGAGCTGGGTCTACTACAGGTTTATAAAGAGCTGGGTCTACTACAGGTTAATAAAGAGCTGGGTACTACAGGTTAATAAAGAGCTGGGTACTACAGGTTAATAAAGAGCTGGGTACTACAGGTTAATAAAGAGCTGGGTACTACAGGTTAATAAAGAGCTGGGTCTACTACAGGTTAATAAAGAGCTGGGTACTACAGGTTAATAAAGAGCTGGGTACTACAGGTTAATAAAGAGCTGGGTACTACAGGTTAATAAAGAGCTGAGTACTACAGGTTAATAAAGAGCTGGGTACTACAGGTTAATAAAGAGCTGGGTACTACAGGTTAATAAAGAGCTGGGTACTACAGGTTAATAAAGAGCTGGGTACTACAGGTTAATAAAGAGCTGGGTACTACAGGTTAATAAAGAGCTGGGTACTACAGGTTAATAAAGAGCTGGGTACTACAGGTTAATAAAGAGCTGGGTACTACAGGTTAATAAAGAGCTGGGTACTACAGGTTAATAAAGAGCTGGGTCTACTACAGGTTAATAAAGAGCTGGGTCTACTACAGGTTAATAAAGAGCTGGGTCTACTACAGGTTAATAAAAAGCTGGGTCTACTACAGGTTAATAAAGAGCTGGGTACTACAGGTTAATAAAGAGCTGGGTACTACAGGTTTATAAAGAGCTGGGTACTACAGGTTAATAAAGAGCTGGGTACTACAGGTTAATAAAGAGCTGGGTACTACAGGTTAATAAAGAGCTGGGTACTACAGGTTAATAAAGAGCTGGGTCTACTACAGGTTAATAAAGAGCTGGGTACTACAGGTTAATAAAGAGCTGGGTCTACTACAGGTTAATAAAGAGCTGGGTACTACAGGTTAATAAAGAGCTGGGTACTACAGGTTAATAAAGGGCTGGGTACTACAGGTTAATAAAGAGCTGGGTCTACTACAGGTTAATAAAGAGCTGGGTCCTACAGGTTAATAAAGAGCTGGGTACTACAGGTTAATAAAGAGCTGGGTACTACAGGTTAATAAAGAGCTGGGTACTACAGGTTAATAAAGAGCTGGGTACTACAGGTTTATAAAGAGCTGGGTCTACTACAGGTTAATAAAGAGCTGGGTACTACAGGTTAATAAAGAGCTGGGTACTACAGGTTAAAAAAGAGCTGGGTCTACTACAGGTTAATAAAGAGCTGGGTCTACTACAGGTTAATAAAGAGCTGGGTCTACTACAGGTTATTAAAGAGCTGGGTACTACAGGTTAATAAAGAGCTGGGTCTACTACAGGTTAATAAAGAGCTGGGTCTACTACAGGTTAATAAAGAGATGGGTACTACAGGTTAATAAAGAGCTGGGTACTACAGGTTAATAAAGAGCTGGGTCTACTACAGGTTAATAAAGAGCTGGGTACTACAGGTTAATAAAGAGCTGGGTCTACTACAGGTTAATAAAGAGCTGGGTCTACTACAGGTTAATAAAGAGCTGGGTACTAAAGGTTAATAAAGAGCTGGGTACTACAGGTTTATAAAGAGCTGGGTACTACAGGTTAATAAAGAGCTGGGTACTACAGGTTAATAAAGAGCTGGGTCTACTACAGGTTAATAAAGAGCTGGGTACTACAGGTTAATAAAGAGCTGGGTACTACAGGTTAATAAAGAGCTGGGTCTACTACAGGTTAATAAAGAGCTGGGTACTACAGGTTAATAAAGAGCTGGGTACTACAGGTTAATAAAGAGCTGGGTACTACAGGTTAATAAAGAGCTGGGTACTACAGGTTAATAAAGAGCTGGGTACTACAGGTTAATAAAGAGCTGGGTACTACAGGTTAATAAAGAGCTGGGTACTACAGGTTAATAAAGAGCTGGGTCTACTACAGGTTAATAAAGAGCTGGGTACTACAGGTTAATAAAGAGCTGGGTCTACTACAGGTTAATAAAGAGCTGGGTACTACAGGTTAATAAAGAGCTGGGTCTACTACAGGTTAATAAAGAGCTGGATACTACAGGTTAATAAAGAGCTGGGTACTACAGGTTAATAAAGAGCTGGGTACTACAGGTTAATAAAGAGCTGGGTACTACAGGTTAATAAAGAGCTGGGTCTACTACAGGTTAATAAAGAGCTGGGTCTACTACAGGTTAATAAAGAGCTGGGTCTACTACAGGTTAATAAAGAGCTGGGTACTACAGGTTTATAAAGAGCTGGGTACTACAGGTTAATAAAGAGCTGGGTACTACAGGTTAATAAAGAGCTGGGTACTACAGGTTAATAAAGAGCTGGGTACTACAGGTTAATAAAGAGCTGGGTACTACAGGTTAATAAAGAGCTGGGTCTACTACAGGTTAATAAAGAGCTGGGTACTACAGGTTAATAAAGAGCTGGGTACTACAGGTTTATAAAGAACTGGGTACTACAGGTTTATAAAGAGCTGGGTCTACTACAGGTTAATAAAGAGCTGGGTACTACAGGTTTATAAAGAGCTGGGTCTACTACAGGTTAATAAAGAGCTGGGTACTACAGGTTAATAAAGAGCTGGGTACTACAGGTTAATAAAGAGCTGGGTACTACAGGTTAATAAAGAGCTGGGTCTACTACAGGTTTATAAAGAGCTGGGTACTACAGGTTTATAAAGAGCTGGGTCTACTACAGGTTAATAAAGAGCTGGGTACTACAGGTTAATAAAGAGCTGGGTACTACAGGTTTATAAAGAGCTGGGTACTACAGGTTAATAAAGAGCTGGGTACTACAGGTTAATAAAGAGCTGGGTACTACAGGTTTATAAAGAGCTGGGTACTACAGGTTAATAAAGAGCTGGGTCTACTACAGGTTAATAAAGAGCTGGGTACTACAGGTTAATAAAGAGCTGGGTACTACAGGTTAATAAAGAGCTGGGTCTACTACAGGTTAATAAAGAGCTGGGTACTACAGGTTTATAAAGAGCTGGGTACTACAGGTTAATAAAGAGCTGGGTACTACAGGTTAATAAAGAGCTGGGTCTACTACAGGTTAATAAAGAGCTGGGTACTACAGGTTAATAAAGAGCTGGGTACTACAGGTTTATAAAGAGCTGGGTACTACAGGTTAATAAAGAGCTGGGTACTACAGGTTTATAAAGAGCTGGGTCTACTACAGGTTAATAAAGAGCTGGGTACTACAGGTTAATAAAGAGCTGGGTACTACAGGTTAATAAAGAGCTGGGTACTACAGGTTAATAAAGAGCTGGGTACTACAGGTTAATAAAGAGCTGGGTCTACTACAGGTTAATAAAGAGCTGGGTCTACTACAGGTTAATAAAGAGCTGGGTACTACAGTTTAATAAAGAGCTGGGTACTACAGGTTAATAAAGAGCTGGGTACTACAGGTTAATAAAGAGCTGGGTCTACTACAGGTTAAAAAGAGCTGGGTACTACAGGTTAATAAAGAGCTGGGTACTACAGGTTAATAAAGAGCTGGGTACTACAGGTTAATAA
>NW_025548678.1:22500-30000 GCF_905237065.1 Salmo salar
TTCATCTTTTGGTTTCTGTATATTAAAATACAAGCAAGGGGTACAATGTTCTGAAGAAAAACAATTGTGTGACTTGCTTCAACTGTCCAAAATAATTTTTATGGTAAAGGCAGACATTTAGAAATTAAAATGTCAAAGATTAGGGGTCTAATTGAGGTAGAAATTGAGGAGGAAATATCTGGGCGTGGCTAAAGATTTTTACCTGGCAGTGGATAGGACTGTGGGCCCGGAACACTGGCTCCTAGCTCCCCCGCTGACCCTGGATTGGCCAGATTGCTTTTCATCTCCTCCAATCCACCGGCTAGAGCCATGGCCGAATATTCTGATGTCTGGAGAAAGAGAGAGACAGAGTGAGAGAGAGGGGGGAGAGAGAAACAGAGACAGCGAGAGAAGAGAGACAGAGAGAGAGAGAGAGAGACAGAGAGAGCGAGAGACAGAGAGAGAGAGAGAGAGAGAGAGACAGAGAGAGAGAGAGAGAGAGAGAGAGAGAGACAGAGAGAGCGAGAGACAGAGAGAGACAGAGACAGAGAGAGAGAGAGAGAGACAGAGAGAGAGAGAGAGACAGAGAGAGACAGAGACAGAGAGAGACAGAGAGAGACAGAGACAGCGAGAGAAGAGAGACAGAGAGAGAGAGAGAGAGACAGAGAGAGCGAGAGACAGAGAGAGAGAGAGACAGAGAGAGAGACAGAGAGATAGAGAGACAGAGAGAGACAGAGAGAGAGAGAGAGAGACAGACAGAGAGAGAGACAGAGGGGGGGAGAAAGAGTTAGACAAGGACACACACCTCTTCAGGATGTCAGGTATTTTTTACACACACACAGATTACAAACACACACTGAGCCTCTTGTGGATCAATCTGTTATTGATCTGTTGACAGAGAGGATTTACTACAGTCTATAACCACAGGATTAGGACAGACTGAGCTGGGAGCTACAGTTAACACAAAACCTCCCTGAGAGACAGAGAGAGAGAGAGGATTTACTACAGTCTATAACCACAGGATTAGGACAGACTGAGCTGAGAGCTACAGAGAGATACAGAGAGAGAGAGAGAGAGAGAGGGGGGGAGAGAGAGAGACAGGATTTACTACAGTCTATAACCACAGGATTAGGACAGACTGAGCTGAGAGCTACAGTTAACACAAAACCTCCCTGAGACAGAGAGAGAGAGAGAGAGAGAGAGAGAGAGAGAGAGAGAGAGAGAGAGGAGGGAGAGAGAGAGAGAGAGAGAGGGGGAGGGAGAGAGAGAGAGAGAGAGAGAGAGAGAGGGGGACAGACGGACGGACAGAGAAAGAGTTCCTGTTTTGAGCCCCATGTCACATGATAAAATAAGGTGTAAATCATTGAAGCTGCAAACAAACCTTGTCTCTATTACTCCAGCATGTATTTCAGCCTGTGCTTCCCGTGGTGGAGGAGCAAACCAGCAGAAAATACGCCGTGATTGGCTCAGTGTTCTGTCACTCATCGGGGACACTACGTCACCACCAAGTCCTAAGGGTAGAGCTCGAAAAAAATTCAAGCCCCCTTGGGTGCTGCCGTAGAGTTAACGTTAGAAGTGGTCATCCCAAGAAGGTTCCAAGGTCATTGGCCACAGATAAAACGAGGTCAAATCACTTCGTATCTACAGCAGCTTTGATTGGACCGATCACGTCAACATCATACCTTCACAATCTTAGCTAGCAGTCGTCATCATGAATCGAGTCGACAATCTACTGGCAAATCCTTTTCAATCCTCGTCACATGATGAGAAATAATAGATAAAACAATAAATCGGTGCTCATCGGCCATTGCTCATAAACATTGCGCAACAATCGCAAATTCAACAATGAGTGGGTTTTGGTAGGAAAGACAACTGGGAACTCTGGGGGAATAAAGCGAGCCACGACTGGGAAAAAAATACCTTTTGAACTTTCATCCAACTCGGATTTGTAAAATCGGGATCTCAGGCGTCTTTCTAGAGCTACGACCTGAAGATCTCTGACGTCATCATGATTAAACCTTTGTTTTTTCAGAGTGTACTGTACGTTATGTAGTAAGAGGTTAGTAGCCCATGTGCCTCGCCCTAATCATTTGGTCTATTTTCACCTCTTTATTTCACCTACTGTTCTGACTTGGTGGTGCGCATGTAGCCTGTAGCCTGTTTTAGAGAAATGTAATCATCGAATATTGTAAGAGCTTTAAATGTCTGCTTATATGCCCCCTTTATTTACCCTACGGTTCTGACTTGGTGTACAGGTGAGAACACTGTAAGAACGTCCCATGTTCTGAATTCTGTCGCTGTACATTTCAAAAGTGCTGAACAAATAGTTATATTGACTACGTCCGTCCTAGCTCGCTCGTTAATGTCTTAACCGAAATTACGGATTGCATCTTATCCGCTCGTCGTCCCCTTATGCCATAGTTTGTACATCTCACTTGTCAGTAGAAACCACATTTGTTTTAAGCAAGTCAGCCATATCAGATATGTTTTTTTTTAAAGGCAGTAAATGAGGCTGAATTAACTGTTTCCCTGCCAGACAAGGTTCCGCTGATAGCCAGGTGTAGCAGTGGTAAGGTGTTGGGACTCTACTGTTGGGACAGCTTTATGTAGGCCCTTTGTGGGCACCGCTTCTCACCGTTATAGTGCAATTCATGTATTGTTTAGTGTCATTAGAATCCCATCAGAATAACTGCCTCATTAGAATCCCATCAGAATAACTGCCTCATTAGAACCCCCATCAGAATAACTGCCTCATTAGAATCCCATCAGAATAACTGCCTCATTAGAATCCCATCAGAATAACTGCCTCATTAGAACCCCATCAGAATAACTGCCTCATTAGAACCCCCATCAGAATAACTGCCTCATTAGAACCCCATCAGAATAACTGCCTCATTAGAACCCCATCAGAATAACTGCCTCATTAGAACCCCATCAGAATAACTGCCTCATTAGAACCCCATCAGAATAACTGCCTCATTAGAACCCCATCAGAATAACTGCCTCATTAGAACCCCCATCAGAATAACTGCCTCATTAGAACCCCATCAGAATAACTGCCTCATTAGAACCCCATCAGAATAACTGCCTCATTAGAACCCCCATCAGAATAACTGCCTCATTAGAACCCCATCAGAATAACTGCCTCATTAGAACCCCCATCAGAATAACTGCCTCATTAGAATCCCATCAGAATAACTGCCTCATTAGAACCCCCCATCAGAATAACTGCCTCATTAGAACCCCCATCAGAATAACTGCCTCATTAGAATCCCATCAGAATAACTGCCTCATTAGAACCCCCCATCAGAATAACTGCCTCATTAGAACCCCCATCAGAATAACTGCCTCATTAGAACCCCCATCAGAATAACTGCCTCATTAGAACCCCCATCAGAATAACTGCCTCATTAGAACCCCATCAGAATAACTGCCTCATTAGAACCCCCCATCAGAATAACTGCCTCATTAGAATCCCATCAGAATAACTGCCTCATTAGAATCCCATCAGAATAACTGCCTCATTAGAACCCCCATCAGAATAACTGCCTCATTAGAACCCCCATCAGAATAACTGCCTCATTAGAACCCCCCATCAGAATAACTTCCTCATTAAAACCCCATCATAATAACTGCCTCATTAGAACCCCATCAGAATAACTGCCTCATTAGAACCCCCATCAGAATAACTGCCTCATTAGAACCCCCATCAAAATAACTGCCTCATTAGAACCCCCATCAGAATAACTGCCTCATTAGAACCCCATCAGAATAACTGCCTCATTAGAATCCCATCAGAATAACTGCCTCATTAGAACCCCATCAGAATAACTGCCTCATTAGAACCCCATCAGAATAACTGCCTCATTAGAACCCCCATCAGAATAACTGCCTCATTAGAATCCCATCAGAATAACTGCCTCATTAGAACCCCCATCAGAATAACTGCCTCATTAGAACCCCCATCAGAATAACTGCCTCATTAGAATCCCATCAGAATAACTGCCTCATTAGAACCCCCATCAGAATAACTGCCTCATTAGAACCCCCCATCAGAATAACTGCCTCATTAGAACCCCCATCAGAATAACTGCCTCATTAGAACCCCCATCAGAATAACTGCCTCATTAGAACCCCATCAGAATAACTGCCTCATTAGAACCCCCATCAGAATAACTGCCTCATTAGAATCCCATCAGAATAACTGCCTCATTAGAATCCCATCAGAATAACTGCCTCATTAGAACCCCCATCAGAATAACTGCCTCATTAGAACCCCCATCAGAATAACTGCCTCATTAGAACCCCCATCAGAATAACTTCCTCATTAAAACCCCATCATAATAACTGCCTCATTAGAACCCCATCAGAATAACTGCCTCATTAGAACCCCCATCAGAATAACTGCCTCATTAGAACCCCCATCAAAATAACTGCCTCATTAGAACCCCCATCAGAATAACTGCCTCATTAGAACCCCATCAGAATAACTGCCTCATTAGAACCCCCATCAGAATAACTGCCTCATTAGAACCCCATCAGAATAACTGCCTCATTAGAACCCCATTAGAACCAAACATTTTAACGGGTTTAACTCCATTGTGTCCATATCTAGTGTTGATATCGTGGACGGTCAGTCCTTGTCTCCATACCTCCCTGAATACGAGAGGTTACATTTCTCCAGCCTCATCACTCAGTTGTAATGATGGTTGTCCACAAAGTGACAGCGATGATCAGCTATAGATTTCACGTCTGGGGGAAACAGAGTCCGCTCATCTGGTTTATGATGTGGGGGGGGGAATGACCCTTCTATCTGTGTGTGTGTGTGTGTGTGTGTGTGTGTGTGTGTGTGTGTGTGTGTGTGTGTGTGTGTGTGTGTGTGTGTGTGTGTGTGTGTGTGTGTGTGTGTGTGTGTGTGTGTGTGTGTGTGTGTGTGTGTGTGTGTGTGTGTGTTCACTGACCTCTTAAACACCCCTGTGTTCATCAACAACACAATCACTGGACTGTGACCGTCCAAATAGGAGATTACCTTTTTACACTCCCGCTACCACCCTCTCTATCTACCCACTACACTCCCTCTACCACCCTCTCTATCTACCCTGAACACTCCCTCTACCACCCTCTCTATCTACCCACTACACTCCCTCTACCACCCTCTCTATCTACCCTGAACACTCCATCTACCACCCTCTCTATCTACCCTGAACACTCCCTCTACCACCCTCTCTATCTACCCACTACACTCCCTCTACCACCCTCTCTATCTACCCTGAACACTCCCTCTACCACCCTCTCTATCTACCCACTACACTCCCTCTACCACCCTCTCTATCTACCCTGAACACTCCCTCTACCACCCTCTCTATCTACCCACTACACTCCCTCTACCACCCTCTCTATCTACCCTGAACACTCCCTCTACCACCCTCTCTATCTACCCACTACACTCCCTCTACCACACTCTCTATCTACCCACTACACTCCCTCTACCACCCTCTCTATCTACCCTGAACACTCCCTCTACCACCCTCTCTATCTACCCACTACACTCCCTCTACCACCCTCTCTATCTACCCTGAACACTCCCTCTACCACCCTCTCTATCTACCCTGAACACTCCCTCTACCACCCTCTCTATCTACCCTGAACACTCCCTCTACCACCCTCTCTATCTACCCTGAACACTCCCTCTACCACCCTCTCTATCTACCCTGAACACTCCCTCTACCACCCTCTCTATCTACCCTGAACACTCCCTCTACCACCCTCTCTATCTACCCTGAACACTCCCTCTACCACCCTCTCTATCTACCCTGAACACTCTCTCTACCACCCTCTCTATCTACCCTGAACACTCCCTCTACCACCCTCTCTATCTACCCTGAACACTCCCTCTACCACCCTCTCTATCTACCCACTACACTCTCTCTACCAACCTCTCTATCTACCCTGAACACTCCCTCTACCACCCTCTCTATCTACCCTGAACACTCCCTCTACCACCCTCTCTATCTACCCACTACACTCCCTCTACCACCCTCTCTATCTACCCTGAACACTCCCTCTACAACCCTCTCTATCTACCCACTACACTCCCTCTACCACCCTCTCTATCTACCCTGAACACTCCCTCTACCACCCTCTCTATCTACCCTGAACACTCCCTCTACCACCCTCTCTATCTACCCACTACACTCCCTCTACCACCCTCTCTATCTACCCACTACACTCCCTCTACCACCCTCTCTATCTACCCACTACACTCCCTCTACCACCCTCTCTATCTACCCACTACACTCCCTCTACCACCCTCTCTATCTACCCACTACACTCCCTCTACCACCCTCTCTATCTACCCACTACACTCCCTCTACAACCCTCTCTATCTACCCTGAACACTCCCTCTACCACCCTCTCTATCTACCCACTACACTCCCTCTACCACCCTCTCTGTCTACCCACTACACTCCCTCTACCACCCTCTATCTACCCACTACACTCCCTCTTCCACCCTCTCTATCTACCCTGAACACTCCCTCTACCACCCTCTCTATCTACCCTGAACACTCCCTCTACCACCCTCTCTATCTACCCTGAACACTCCCTCTACCACCCTCTCTATCTACCCTGAACACTCCATCTACCACCCTCTCTATCTACCCTGAACACTCCCTCTACCACCCTCTCTATCTACCCTGAACACTCCCTCTACCACCCTCTCTATCTACCCTGAACACTCCCTCTACCACCCTCTCTATCTACCCACTACACTCCCTCTACCACCCTCTCTATCTACCCACTACACTCCCTCTACCACCCTCTCTATCTACCCACTACACTCCCTCTACCACCCTCTCTATCTACCCACTACACTCCCTCTACCACCCTCTCTATCTACACACTACACTCCCTCTACCACCCTCTCTATCTACCCACTACACTCCCTCTACAACCCTCTCTATCTACCCTGAACACTCCCTCTACCACCCTCTCTATCTACCCACTACACTCCCTCTACCACCCTCTCTGTCTACCCACTACACTCTCTCTACCACCCTCTATCTACCCACTACACTCCCTCTTCCACCCTCTCTATCTACCCTGAACACTCCCTCTACCACCCTCTCTATCTACCCTGAACACTCCCTCTACCACCCTCTCTATCTACCCTGAACACTCCCTCTACCACCCTCTCTATCTACCCTGAACACTCCATCTACCACCCTCTCTATCTACCCTGAACACTCCCTCTACCACCCTCTCTATCTACCCTGAACACTCCCTCTACCACCCTCTCTATCTACCCACTACACTCCCTCTACCACCCTCTCTATCTACCCTGAACACTCCCTCTACAACACTCTCTATCTACCCACTACACTCCCTCTACCACCCTCTCTATCTACCCTGAACACTCCCTCTACCACCCTCTCTCCCTACCCTGAACACTCCCTCTACCACCCTCTCTATCTACCCACTACACTCCCTCTACCACCCTCTCTATCTACCCACTACACTCCC
>NW_025548678.1:32500-42500 GCF_905237065.1 Salmo salar
TCTCTCTCTCTCTCTCGATCTCCCTCTCTCTCTCTCTCTCACCTCTCTCTCTCTCTCTCTCTCTCTCTCTCGATCTCCCTCTCTCACTCTCTCTCTCTCTCTCTCTCTCTCTCTCGATCTCCCTGTTTCTCTCTCTCTCTTCCTCTCTCCTTCCCTTCTTCTCTCTCTCTCTCTCTCTCTCTCTCTCACTCTCTCTGTTCTGATTTATCACCTGAGTAATGGGAAGGGAAATTCTAATGAACTCTGTCTGACAGTCCACACACACACACACACACACACACACACACACACACACACACACACACACACACACACACACACACACACACACACACACAGCCCCCCTGTGAAGACACTAATGAATACAGGGCCTCAATAGACTAGAGAGATGGAGGGGATGACAGAGATGATATGTGGAGAGGGAGAACAGGAAAGGTAGATCCATGTACGGGTGCATGGGTGTACAGTATCTTACAAAAGTATTCATCCTCGTTGGCGGGTTTTTTTTCTCCTATTTTATTGCACTACAACCTGTAATTTAAATTGATTTTCATTTAGGATGTCATGTAATGGACGTATACAAAATAGTCCAAATTGGTGAAGTGGAATGAAAAAAAAGGTACTTATTTCAAAAGATATCGAAAGAATAAAAAATGGAAAAGTGGTGAGTGCGTATGTATTTCCCCCCCCTTTGCTATGAAGACCTTAAATAAGATCTGGTGCAGCCAATTACCTTCAGAAGTCACATAATTAGTTAAATTAAGTCCACCTGTGTGCAATCTAAGTGTCACATGATCTGTCACATGATCTCAGTATATACACACCTGTTCTGAAAGGTCCCAGAGTCTGCAACACCACCAAGCAAGCGGCACCATGAAGACCAAGGAGCTCTCCAAACAGGTCAAGGGATAAAGTTGTGGAGAAGTACAGATCAGGGTTGAGATATAAAAAAAATATCTGAAACTTTGAACATCCCACGGAGCAACGTTAAAGAGAGGGCCACCAACCAAAACTCAGGGACCAGGCAAGGAGGGCATTAATCAGAGAGGCAACAAAGAGACCAAAGATAACCCTGAAGGAGCTGCAAAGCTCCACAGCGGAGATTGGAGTATCTGTCCATAGGACCACTTTAAGCCAGAGCTGGGCTTCACGGAAGAGGGGCCAGAAAAAAAAAGCCATTGCTTAATTAAAAAATAAGCAAACACGTTTGGTGTTCGCCAAAAGACATGTGGGAGACTCCCCAAACATATGGAAGAAGGTACTCTGGTCAGATGAGACTAAAATTGGGCTTTTTGTGTCACGTCCTGGCCAGTATAAGGGTTAATTGTCATTGTAGTTTGGTCAGGACGTGGCAGAGGGTATTTGGTTTATGTGGTTCGGGGTGGTGTGTTTGTAGTAAGGGCATTTGATTTAAGTATTCCGGGTTTTTGGGCACTGTTTGAGATTCATGTAATTCTATGTTTAGTCTAGGTAGTCTGGTTCTATGTTTAGTTAATTGGGGTGGGGACTCTCAATTGAAGGCAGGTGTGGTCTATTTGCCTTTGATTGAGAGTCCCATATATTAGGGTGTGTTTGTGTTTGTCATTTGTGGGTAATTGTTTCTGTTCAGTGTGATGTGCTGTCAGTACGGTTTAGCTGTCGGTATTTTCTTGTTTTTGTAGTGTTCCAGTCATCATTTTTTAAATTAAAATTATGAACACTAACTCTGCTGCATCTTGGTCCACTTCCCTTTCTGAAGACAGCTGTGACATTTTGACCATCAAGGAAAACGCTATGTCTGGCGCAAACCCAACACCTCTCATCACCCTGAGAACACCATCCCCACAGTGAAGCATGGTGGTGGCAGCATCATGCTGTGGGGATGTTTTTCATTGGTAGGGACTGGGAAACTGGTCAGAATTGAAGGAATGATGGATGGTGCTAAATATAGGGACAGTATTGAGGGAAACCTGTTTCAGTCTTCCAGAGATTTGAGACTGGGACGGAGGTTCACCTTCCAGCAGAACAGTGACCCTAAGCATACTGCTAAAGCAACACTCGAGTGGTTTAAGGGGAAACATTTAAATGTCTTGGAATGGCCTAGTCAAAGCTCAGACCTCAATCCAATTGAGAATCTGTGGTATGACTTAAAGATTTCTGTACTGTGTGTGTGTGTGTGTGTGTGTGTGTGTGTGTGTGTGTGTGTGTGTGTGTGTGTGTGTGTGTGTGTGTGTGTGTGTCCAACAAGCTCTCACAATCTCACTGCAGAATTAGACGTTCTCTCAATGTTACATTTATACGTTAAGGGTTAAGTTTAGTCACTCATTATGAATGGTTAAGGTAAGGGTTAAGTTTAGTCACTCATTATGAATGGTTAAGTTAAGGGTTAAGTTTAGTCACTCATTATGAATGGTTAAGTTAAGGGTTAAGTTTAGTCACTCATTATGAATGGTTAAGGTAAGGGTTAAGTGTAGTCACTCATTATGAATGGGTTAAGGGTTAAGGGTTAAGTTTAGTCACTCATTATGAATGGTTAAGTTAAGGGTTAAGTTTAGTCACTCATTATGAATGGTTAAGTTAAGGGTTAAGTTTAGTCACTCATTATGAATGGTTAAGTTAAGGGTTAAGTGTAGTCACTCATTATGAATGGTTAAGGTAAGGGTTAAGTGTAGTCACTCATTATGAATGGTTAAGTTAAGGGTTAAGTTTAGTCACTCATTCCTTATGGTTAAGGTAAGGGTTAAGTTTAGTCACTCATTATGAATGGTTAAGGTAAGGGTTAAGTGTAGTCACTCATTATGAATGGTTAAGGTAAGGGTTAAGTTTAGTCACTCATTCCTTATGGTTAAGGTAAGGGTTAAGTGTAGTCACTCATTATGAATGGTTAAGTTAAGGGTTAAGTTTAGTCACTCATTATGAATGGTTAAGGTAAGGGTTAAGTTTAGTCACTCATTATGAATGGTTAAGGGTTAAGTTTAGTCACTCATTCCTTATGGTTAAGGTAAGGGTTAAGTGTAGTCACTCATTATGAATGGTTAAGGTAAGGGTTAAGTTTAGTCACTCATTATGAATGGTTAAGGTAAGGGTTAAGTTTAGTCACTCATTATGAATGGTTAAGGTAAGGGTTAAGTTTAGTCACTCATTATGAATGGTTAAGGTAAGGGTTAAGTTTAGTCACTCATTATGAATGGTTAAGGTAAGGGTTAAGTTTAGTCACTCATTATGAATGGTTAAGGTAAGGGTTAAGTTTAGTCACTCATTATGAATGGTTAAGGTAAGGGTTAAGTTTAGTCACTCATTATGAATGGTTAAGGTAAGGGTTAAGTTTAGTCACTCATTATGAATGGTTAAGGTAAGGGTTAAGTGTAGTCACTCATTATGAATGGTTAAGGTAAGGGTTATGGGTTAAGGGTTAAGGGTTATGGGTTATGGGTTAAGAGTTAAGGGTTAAGGGTTAAGGGTTAGGGTTAAGGGTTAAGGGTTAAGAGTTAAGGGTTAAGGGTTAAGGGTTAAGAGTTAAGGGTTAAGGGTTAAGAGTTAAGGGTTAAGAGTTAAGGGTTAAGGGTTAAGGGTTATGGGTTAAGGGTTAAGGGTTATGGGTTAAGGGTTAAGGGTTAAGGGTTAAGGGTTAAGACCTTCTGATCCAGAAGGTCCACACTGAAAATTGGTTAAGAAAAAATATTCCTCTGTCTTTCGCATTTTGAATTTTCAATGTTCCCTGACTGTCGAGATTTAATTTGAATGACTGTTATCAAGCTGGACACAGTGAAGAGACTATAAATGGCTGTTATCCAGCTGGTCACAGTGAAGAGACTATAAATGGCTGTTATCCAGCTGGTCACAGTGAAGAGACTATAAATGGCTGTTATCCAGCTGGACACAGTGAAGAGACTATAAAGGGCTGTTATCAAGCTGGACACAGTGAGAAGAGACTATAAAGGACTGTTATCCAGCTGGACACAGTGAGAAGAGACTATAAAGGACTGTTATCCAGCTGGACACAGTGAGAAGAGACTATAAAGGACTGTTATCCAGCTGGACACAGTGAGGAGACTATAAAGGGCTGTTATCAAGCTGGACACAGTGAGAAGAGACTATAAAGGACTGTTATCCAGCTGGTCACAGTGAAGAAACTATAAATGACTGTTATCCATCTGGACACAGTGAAGACACTATAAAGGACTGTTATCCAGCTGGACACAGTGAAGAGACTATAAAGGACTGTTATCCAGCTGGACACAGTGAAGAGACTATAAAGGGCTGTTATCAAGCTGGTCACAGTGAAGAGACTATAAAGGGCTGTTATCAAGCTGGACACAGTGAGAAGAGACTATAAAGGACTGTTATCCAGCTGGTCACAGTGAAGAGACTATAAAGGACTGTTATCCAGCTGGCCACAGTGAAGAAACTATAAATGACTGTTATCCAGCTGGACACAGTGAAGAGACTATAAAGGACTGTTATCCAGCTGGACACAGTGAAGAGACTATAAAGGGCTGTTATCAAGCTGGACACAGTGAAGAAACTATAAATGACTGTTATCCAGCTGGACACAGTGAAGAGACTATAAAGGACTGTTATCCAGCTGGACACAGTGAAGAGACTATAAAGGGCTGTTATCAAGCTGGACACAGTGAGAAGAGACTATAAAGGACTGTTATCCAGCTGGTCACAGTGAAGAGACTATAAAGGGCTGTTATCAAGCTGGACACAGTGAGAAGAGACTATAAAGGACTGTTATCCAGCTGGTCACAGTGAAGAAACTATAAATGACTGTTATCCAGCTGGACACAGTGAAGAGACTATAAAGGACTGTTATCCAGCTGGACACAGTGAAGAGACTATGAAGGGCTGTTATCAAGCTGGACACAGTGAAGAAACTATAAATGACTGTTATCCAGCTGGACACAGTGAAGAGACTATAAAGGACTGTTATCCAGCTGGACACACTGAAGAGACTATAAAGGGCTGTTATCAAGCTGGACACAGTGAGAAGAGACTATAAAGGACTGTTATCCAGCTGGACACAGTGAGGAGACTATAAAGGGCTGTTATCAAGCTGGACACAGTGAAGAGACTATAAATGACTGTTGTCCAGCTGGTCACAGTGAAGAGACTATAAAGGACTGTTATCCAGCTGGACACAGTGAAGAGACTATAAAGGGCTGTTATCAAGCTGGACACAGTGAAGAAACTATAAATGACTGTTATCCAGCTGGACACAGTGAAGAGACTATAAAGGACTGTTATCCAGCTGGACACAGTGAAGAGACTATAAAGGGCTGTTATCAAGCTGGACACAGTGAGAAGAGACTATAAAGGACTGTTATCCAGCTGGACACAGTGAAGAGATTATAAAGGACTGTTATCCAGCTGGACACAGTGAGAAGAGACTATAAAGGGCTGTTATCAAGCTGGACACAGTGAAGAGACTATAAATGACTGTTATCCAGCTGGTCACAGTGAAGAGACTATAAAGGGCTGTTATCCGGCTGGACACAGTGAAGAGACTATAAAGGACTGTTATCCAGCTGGACACAGTGAGGAGACTATAAAGGACTGTTATCCAGCTGGTCACAGTGAAGAGACTATAAAGGGCTGTTATCAAGCTGGACACAGTGAGAAGAGACTATAAAGGACTGTTATCCAGCTGGTCACAGTGTAAAGACCGTAAATATAGATCCATTGTAATTTCAATACGGTTTTCATTTGGTTTTTAGATATTTTAATGTCGAAAACAAATAGTTCAACAACAAAAAATCTCAAACCACGCGTATATTTGACACCCCTGCCTTAATTACATTTACATTTACGTAATTTAGCGGACGCTCTTATCCAGAGCGACTTACATCCCAGCACTATCCCATGATGCATCAGTAGACAGCCCTCTTTGCGTGTTCTTCCCAGCAGGAAGTGAGGTAATAATTGGTTGACGGACGGGTCAATAGTCTCCCGCCCGTCGTTAACCTCTTCTGGGACAGATTAAAGGAACGTCAATACTGCACAGCGTGTCCACACACCATTGGTTTCCTATTAGAGACCACATATCTATCATACCGAAACACAGAGTAGGTTATCTCTACATATCTATCACACTGAAACACAGAGTAGGTTATCTCTACATATCTATCACACCGAAACACAGAGTAGGTTATCTCTACATATCTATCACACTGAAACACAGAGTAGGTTATCTCTACAATCCACGACCACATATCTATCATACTGAAACACAGAGTAGGTTATCTCTACATATCTATCACACTGAAACACAGAGTAGGTTATCTCTACAATCCACGACCACATATCTATCATACTGAAACACAGAGTAGGTTATCTCTACATATCTATCACACTGAAACACAGAGTAGGTTATCTCTACATATCGATCACACTGAAACACAGAGTAGGTTATCTCTACATATCTATCACACTGAAACACAGAGTAGGTTATCTCTACATATCTATCACACTGAAACACAGAGTAGGTTATCTCTACAATCCACGACCACATATCTATCATACTGAAACACAGAGTAGGTTATCTCTACATATATATCACACTGAAGCACAGAGTAGGTTATCTCTACATATCTATCACACTGAAACACAGAGTAGGTTATCTCTACAATCCACGACCACATATCTATCATACTGAAACACAGAGTAGGTTATCTCTACATATCTATCACACTGAAACACAGAGTAGGTTATCTCTACAATCCACGACCACATATCTATCATACTGAAACACAGAGTAGGTTATCTCTACATATCTATCACACTGAAACACAGAGTAGGTTATCTCTACAATCCACAATCACATATCGTTCTACTGAAATCACGTCCATCGTTCTACTGAAATCACGTCTATCGAACTACTGAAATCACGTCTATCGTTCTACTGAAATCACGTCTATCGAACTACTGAAATCACGTCTATCATTCTACTGAAATCACGTCCATCGTTCTACTGAAATCACGTCTATCGAACTACTGAAATCACGTCTATCGTTCTACTGAAATCACGTCTATCGAACTACTGAAATCACGTCTATCGAACTACTGAAATCACGTCTATCGAACTACTGAAATCACGTCTATCGTACTACTGAAATCACGTCTATCGAACTACTGAAATCACGTCTATCGTACTACTGAAATCACGTCTATCGAACTACTGAAATCACGTCTATCGTACTACTGAAATCACGTCTATCGTACTACTGAAATCACGTCTATCGAACTACTGAAATCACGTCTATCGAACTACTGAAATCACGTCTATCGAACTACTGAAATCACGTCTATCGTACTACTGAAATCACGTCTATCGAACTACTGAAATCACGTCTCTCGAACTACTGAAATCACGTCTATCGTACTACTGAAATCACGTCTATCGTTCTACTGAAATCACATCTATCGTACTACTGAAATCACGTCTATCGTACTACTGAAATCACGTCTATCGTACTACTGAAATCACGTCTATCGAACTACTGAAATCACGTCTATCGTACTACTGAAATCACGTCTATCGAACTACTGAAATCACGTCTATCGAACTACTGAAATCACGTCTATCGAACTACTGAAACACAGGCTATCGAACTACTGAAACACAGGCTATCGAACTACTGAAACACAGGCTATCGAACTACTGAAACACAGGCTATCGAACTACTGAAACACAGGCTAGGTCTCTACAACCCAGAACCACATCTAGAAAACACGGTGAACAATTTGCCGATGTGCCCTTGAACAAGGCCCTAATTTAACCCAAATTCGTTCCAGGGGCGCAGTACTACTATGGCTGACCGTGTAAAACAACACATTTCACTGCACCTGCCCGGTGTGTGTAACAATACCTCTATCTGCTGCGGCGAGAAGAGATCCCCTCTCATCTGCTTCCTCAGGAAATCCCTCCCACCTGGACCATGACCATTGGCTAGAGGAGACTCCTGGAGGGCTGTGGAGAAAGAGAGAGCGAGGTTAGAAAGAGAGAGAGACAGAGAGACAGAGAGAGAGAGGAGAGACACAGAGAGAGAGAGAGACAGAAACAGAGAGAGAGAGAGAGAGAGAGGTTAGAAAGAGAGAGAGACAGAGAGAGAGAGACACAGAGAGAGAGAGACAGAAACAGAGAGAGCGAGAGAGAGAGGTTAGAAAGAGAGAGAGACAGAGAGACAGAGACAGAGAGAGAGAGCGAGAGAGAGAGACGTTAGAAAGAGAGAGAGACAGGGAGACAGAGAGAGAGAAAGAGAGAGAGAGAGAGAGAGAGAGAGAGAGAGAGAGACAGAGAGACAGAGACACAGAGAGAGAGAGACAGAGAGACAGAGACAGAGAGAGAGAGAGAGGTTAGAAAGAGTGAGAGACAGAGAGACAGAGAGACAGAGAGAGAGAGAGACAGAGAGACAGAGACACAGAGAGAGAGAGAGAGAGAGAGAGGTTAGAAAGAGAGAGAGACAGAGAGACAGAGAGAGAGAGAGACACAGAGAGAGAGAGACAGAAACAGAGAGAGCGAGAGAGAGACAGAAACAGAAAGAGAGAGAGAGAGAGAGACAGAGACACAGAGAGAGAGAGAGAGAGAGACAGAAACAAAGAGAGAGAGAGAGAGAGAGAGAGACTCCTGACTGTGAAGCACCTTGATACCTATAAAGTAGTATAACACACTATATAAATGCAATCCATTACACACACACACACACACACACAGACACACACACACACACACACACACACACACACACAGACACACACACACACACACAGAGAGAGAGTGTTATATAACTGGTCTAGTGTGTATCAGTGTGTGAGCTGTGGTCAGCAGTAGCGATTGGCCGGTTAAAGCTTCTAAACGAGACAATTATCAGAACTCTGAAGACTGTCCGTCCCAAATGATGAGATAGAGAGACCAGGAGAAGGAAAGGGGGGGACGGGGGGGACGGGGGGGACGGGGGTGGTGTAGGGGGGGGTGAAACCCCTCAGTTATAGAGACTATCCACTGTTTCTAAAACGTTACTGAGAACCTGTTTTAGTCCTGAGGTCACAGCCGTGTGTGTGTGTGTGTGTGTGTGTGTGTGTGTGTGTGTGTGTGTGTGTGTGTGTGTGTGTGTGTGTGTGTGTGTGTGTGTGTGTGTGTGTGTGTGTGTGTCTGTGATGACAGGCTGAGGAGCCATCCCAAAATATTTTTTCATTTGTGGCCGAAAGCTAGAGATCCACCTATTATAGGGGGAGAGAGAAGAGAGGGAGAGGGGGAAGATGGAGGGAGGAGAGGGAGAGGAAGAGGGGAAAGATGGAGGGAAGGGGAAGGAGAGGGAGAGGGGAAAGATGGAGGGAGGGAGGGAGAGGGGGGAAGATGGAGGGAAGAGAGGGAGAGGGAGAAGATGGAGGGAAGGGGAAGGAGAGGGAGAGGGGAAAGATGGAGGGAGGGAGGGAGAGGGGGAAGATGGAGGGAAGAGAGGGAGAGGGAGAAGATGGAGGGAAGGGGAAGGAGAGGGAGAGGGGGAAGATGGAGGGAGGAGAGGGAGAGGGGAAAGATGGAGAGGGGGAAGATGGAGGGAGGAGAGGGAGTGGGGGAAGATGGAGGGAAGGGGAAGGAGAGGGAGAGGGGAAAGATGGAGGGAGGAGAGGGAGAGGGGAAAGATGGAGGGAGGAGAGGGAGAGGGGGAAGATGGAGGGAAGGGGAAGGAGAGGGAGAGGGGAAAGATGGAGGGAGGAGAGGGAGAGGGGAAAGATGGAGGGAGGAGAGGGAGAGGGGGGAAGATGGAGGGAGGAGAGGGAGAGGGGGAAGATGGAGGGAGGAGAGGGAGAGGGAGAAGATGGAGGGAAGGGGAAGGAGAGGGAGAGGGGAAAGATGGAGGGAGGGAGGGAGAGGGGAAAGATGGAGGGAGGAGAGGGAGAGGGGGAAGATGGAGGGAAGGGGAAGGAGAGGGAGAGGGGGAAGATGGAGGGAGGAGAGGGAGAGGGGGAAGATGGAGGGAGGAGAGGGAGAGGGGGAAGATGGAGGGAGGAGAGGGAG
>NW_025548678.1:45000-50000 GCF_905237065.1 Salmo salar
TTTAGGGTTAAGGTAAGGGTTAAGGTAAGGGTTAAGGTAGGGGTTAGGGTTTATTTTTTTTTTATTTTTTTATTTATTTCACCTTTATTTAACCAGGTAGGCAAGTTGAGAACAAGTTTTCATTTACAATTGCGACCTGGCCAAGATAAAGCAAAGCAGTTCGACAACATACAACAACACAGAGTTAAACATGGAGTAAAACAACATACAATCAATGATGCAGTAGAATAATAAGACTATATACAATGTGAGCAAATGAGGTGAGATAAGGGAGGTAAAGGCAAAAAAATGCCATGGTGGCAAAGTAAATAAAGTATAGCAAGAAAAACACTGGAATGGTAGATTTGTAGTTTGAAGAAAGTTCAAAGATAAAATATAAATAATATGGTGCAAAGGAGCAAAATAATAAATAAAATAAATAAATACAGTAGGGGAAGAGGTAGTAGTTTGGGCTAAATTATAGATGGGCTGTGTACAGGTGCAGTGATCTGTGAGCTGCTCTGACAGCTGGTGCTTAAAGCTAGTGAGGGAGATAAGTGTTTCCAGTTTCAGAGATTTTTGTAGTTCGTTCCAGTCATTGGCAGCAGAGAACTGGAAGGAGAGACGACCAAAGGAGGAGTTGGCTTTAGGGATGACCAGAGAGATATACCTGCTGGAGCGCATGCTACAGGTGGGTGCTGCTATGGTGACCAGTGAGCGGAGATAAGGGGGACTTTACCTAGCAGGGTCTTGTAGATGACCTGGAGCCAATGTGTTTGGCGACGATTATGAAGCGAAGGCCAGCCAACGAGAGCGTACAGGTCGCAGTGGTGGGTAGTATATGGGGCTTTGGTGACAAAACGGATGGCACTGTGATAGACTGCATCCAATTTGTTGAGTAGAGTGTTGGAGGCTATTTTGTAAATGACATCGCCGAAGTCGAGGATTGGTAGGATGGTCAGTTTTACGAGGGTATGTTTGGCAGCATGAGTGAAGGATGCTTTGTTGCGAAATAGGAAGCCAATTCGAGATTTCACTTTGGATTGGAGATGCTTATAGTGAGTCTGGAAGGAGAGTTTACAGTCTAACCAGACACCTAGGTATTTGTAGTTGTCCACAAATTCTAAGTTAGAACCGTCCAGAGAAGTGATGCTGGACAGGCGGGCAGGTGCAGGCAGCGATCGGTTGAAGAGCATGCATTTAGTTTTACTTGTGTTTAGGAGCAGTTGGAGACCACGGAAGGAGAGTTGAATGGCATTGAAGCTCGTCTGGAGGGTTGTTAACACAGTGTCCAAAGAAGGGCCAGAAGTGTACAGAATGGTGTCGTCTGCGTAGAGGTGGATCAGAGATTCACCAGCAGCAAGAGCGACATAATTTATGTATACAGAGAAAAGAGTTGGCCCAAGAATTGAACCCTGTGGTACCCCCATAGAGACTGCCAGAGGTCCAGACAGTAGGCCCTCCGATTTGACACACTGAACTCTGTCAGAGAAGTAGTTGGTGAACCAGGCGACGCAATCGTTTGAGAAACCAAGGCTACTGAGTCTGCCGATGAGGATGTGGTGATTAACAGAGTCAAAAGCTTTGGCCAGGTCAATGAATACGGCAGCACAGTATTGTTTCTTATCAATGCCGGTTATGATATCGTTTAGGACCACGAGCGTGGCTGAGGTGCACCCATGACCAGCTCTGAAACCAGATTGCATAGCGGAGAGGGTGCGGTGGGATTCGAAATGGTCGGTAATCTGTTTGTTGACTTGGCTTTCGAAGACCTTAGAAAGGCAGGGTAGGATGGATATAGGTCTGTAGCAATTAGGGTCAAGAGTGTCACCTCCTTTGAAGAGGGGGATGACAGCAGCTGCTTTCCAATCTATGGGAATCTCAGACGACACGAAAGAGAGGTTGAACAGGCTAGTAATAGGGGTTGCAATAATTTCGGCAGATAATTTTAGAAAGCAAGGGTTAAGGTAAGGGTTAATGTTTAGGGTTCACTGCGATTGAACACGTGACCCTCGGAGCCCGAACTTGCGGTTTACGCCCGCCCACAACACCCTAGCAACCCCAAGCCATCCCCGTCCACAACACCCTAGCAACCCCAAGCCATCCTGTCCACAACACCCTAGCAACCCCAAGCCATCCTGTCCACAACACCCTAGCAACCCCAAGCCATCCTGTCCACAACACCCTAGCAACCCCAAGCCATCCCCGTCCCCAACACCCTAGCAACCCCAAGCCATCCCCGTCCTCAACACCCTAGCAACCCCAAGCCATCCCGTCCACAACACCCTAGCAACCCCAAGCCATCCTGTCCACAACACCCTAGCAACCCCAAGCTATCCTGTCCACAAGATCCTAGCAACCCCAAGCCATCCTGTCCACAACACCCTAGCAACCCCAAGCCATCCTGTCCACAACCCCTAGCAACCCCAAGCCATCCTGTCCACAACCCCTAGCAACCCCAAGCCATCCCCTTCCACAACACCCTAGCAACCCCAAGCCATCCTGTCCACAACCCCCTAGCAACCCCAAGCCATCCTGTCCACAACAACCTAGCAACCCCAAGCCATCCCCAACACCCTAGCAACCCCAAGCTGTCCCCGTCCACAACACCCTAGCAACCCCAAGCCATCCTGTCCACAACACCCTAGCAACCCCAAGCCATCCTGTCCACAACACCCTAGCAACCCCAAGCCATCCTGTCCACAACACCCTAGCAACCCCAAGCCATCCCCGTCCCCAACACCCGAGCAACCCCAAGCCATCCCCGTCCTCAACACCCTAGCAACCCCAAGCCATCCCGTCCACAACACCCTAGCAACCCCAAGCCATCCTGTCCACAACACCCTAGCAACCCCAAGCTATCCTGTCCACAAGATCCTAGCAACCCCAAGCCATCCTGTCCACAACACCCTAGCAACCCCAAGCCATCCTGTCCACAACCCCTAGCAACCCCAAGCCATCCTGTCCACAACCCCTAGCAACCCCAAGCCATCCTGTCCACAACACCCTAGCAACCCCAAGCCATCCTGTCCACAACCCCCTAGCAACCCCAAGCCATCCTGTCCACAACAACCTAGCAACCCCAAGCCATCCCCAACACCCTAGCAACCCCAAGCTGTCCCCGTCCACAGCACCCTAGCAACCCCAAGCCATCCTGTCCACAACCCCTAGCAACCCCAAGCCATCCTGTCCACAACACCCTAGCAACCCCAAGCCATCCTGTCCACAACACCCTAGCAACCCCAAGCCATCCCCGTCCACAACACCCTAGCAACCCCAACCCATCCCCGTCCACAATACCCTAGCAACCCCAAGCCATCCCCGTCCACAACCCCCTAGCAACCCCAAGCCATCCCCGTCCACAACCCCTAGCAACCCCAAGCCATCCCCGTCCACAACACCCTAGCAACCCCAACCCATCCCCGTCCACAAAACCCTAGCAACCCCAAGGCATCCCCGTCCTCAACACCCTAGCAACCCCAAGCCATCCCGTCCACAACACCCTAGCAACCCCAAGCCATCCTGTCCACAACACCCTAGCAACCCCAAGCCATCCTGTCCACAACCCCCTAGCAACCCCAAGCCATCCCCTTCCACAACACCCTAGCAACCCCAAGCCATCCTGTCCACAACCCCTAGCAACCCCAAGCCATCCTGTCCACAACACCCTAGCAACCCCAAGCCATCCCCAACACCCTAGCAACCCCAAGCCGTCCCCGTCCACAACACCCTAGCAACCCCAAGCCATCCCCGTCCAACACCCTAGCAACCCCAAGCCATCCCTGTCCACAACACCCTAGCAACCCCAAGCCATCCCCGTCCACAACACCCTAGCAACCCCAAGCCATCCCGTCCACAACATCCTAGCAACCCCAAGCCATCCCCGTCCTCAACACCCTAGCAACCCCAAGCCATCCCCGTCCTCAACACCCTAGCAACCCCAAGCCATCCCCGTCCACAACACCCTAGCAACCCCAAGCCATCCCGTCCACAACATCCTAGCAACCCCAAGCCATCCCCGTCCACAACACCCTAGCAACCCCAAGCCATCCCCGTCCTCAACACCCTAGCAACCCCAAGCCATCCCCGTCCTCAACATCCTAGCAACCCCAAGCCATCCCCGTCCACAACCCCCTAGCAACCCCAAGCCATCCCCTTCCACAACACCCTAGCAACCCCAAGCCATCCTGTCCACAACCCCCTAGCAACCCCAAGCCATCCTGTCCACAACAACCTAGCAACCCCAAGCCATCCCCAACACCCTAGCAACCCCAAGCCGTCCCCATCCACAACACCCTAGCAACCCCAAGCCATCCCCGTCCAACACCCTAGCAACCCCAAGCCATCCCTGTCCACAACCTCCTAGCAACCCCAAGCCATCCCCGTCCACAACACCCTAGCAACCCCAAGCCATCCCCGTCCTCAACACCCTAGCAACCCCAAGCCATCCCCGTCCTCAACACCCTAGCAACCCCAAGCCATCCCCGTCCACAACACCCTAGCAACCCCAAGCCATCCCCGTCCACAGCACCCTAGCAACCCCAAGCCATCCCCGTCCTCAACACCCTAGCAACCCCAAGCCATCCCCCGTCCACAACACCCTAGCAACCCCAAGCCATCCTGTCCACAACCCTAGCAACCCCAAGCCATCCTGTCCACAACACCCTAGCAACCCCAACCCATCCTGTCCACAACAGCCTAGCAACCCCAAGCCATCCTGTCCACAACACCCTAGCAACCCCAAGCCATCCTGTCCACAACACCCTAGCAACCCCATTCATCCTGTCCACAACACCCTAGCAACCCCAAGCCATCCCCTTCCACAACACCCTAGCAACCCCAAGTCATCCTGTCCACAACACCCTAGCAACCCCAAGCCATCCCCGTCCAAAACACCCTAGCAACCCCAAGCCATCCTGTCCACAACACCCTAGCAACCCCAAGCCATCCTGTCCACAACACCCTAGCAACCCCAAGCCATCCCCGTCCACAATACCCTAGCAACCCCAAGCCATCCCCGT